>NW_015159724.1:917457-933744 GCF_001447785.1 Gekko japonicus | reverse complement strand
TCTTTTCTGTGCCACCTCTTGAGGGAGAGTTGACAGGCCACATTGGTGCGACCCTTAGCATCTTCCCTGCCCTCATGCAGGATGGCCAGAGACCAGTCACCTACCCTCCTTCCTTGGCAGTGTAGTGTAGGATGAGTTTCTCATTTATGAGATAGAGCCTGAGAATGAGCCCCCCCCCTGAGTCAAATTATCTATGGAAGTGAAACGTTGCCAGCTAGTCTATGCTAGCTGAAGGGAATCCTATTGTGATCAGAACTGCTCAGGGGTTATCTGTTAAATATCAGATAACCTGTCTTATACCTGTTGCTGTTTGTGCAGATAATTGAGAACAAGATGCATTGGTGGCACCATTTTGGAAGGTGGTTTTCCTCTGATTTGGTGTCCCAGGACAATATATGCTGGGCAGGAACTCTCTTGGGGACAATCTGCCTCATCTACCCAAAGCTTAGTGTACTTCCTCAACACATGTACAGGCTCAGAGAAATCACAATAAATACAGGTGATGGTTCTGAACACCGCTTTGTCCATATTGGCATAGTACCAATGGGATGAGTTCAGTCTGAATTAAACTTAATTTTACCTGTCACAGATCTTGTTCATTAATCAAGTATCGACAAGCAGTTGTCTGTCTCATCATTTATGTACTAGTGCAATATAGTTCACTTAGTTCCTGGTGGCCCTAAATGCTACTGTGATCATGTATGGTCAGTGTCCAGGGATACTGGAAATCATTGGAACTACTTTTCCCATGGATCATGGGAAGCATCTGCAAGCTCTGGGAACCCACACCCCATGTTTCTCAGCAGCCTCATGAAATTGTTCTTAATCATTATCATAAATAATACCTGATGCCATTGCATTGCTACCCTGACCTTTGATATGTGAAATGTAAGAAGTGGGTAGTGCTTCAAGGGTGAGCAACAAGTCAAAACTGATCAGTTTAGGATCAGCTATGGACAGGAATGACTCTAATTCTAAATGAATATGGGATGAATCAATGAAATCAGGTCTCTGTTGCCATCAGCACTTCACTTGCATAATACAGGAGGGAAGAAGAAGAGATTGGATTTATACCCCGCCCTTCACTACCCAAAGGTGTCTCAGAGCGGCTTACAAACTCCTTTCCCTTCCCCTCCCCACAACAGACACCCTGTGAGGTAGGTGGGGCTGAGAGAGCTCTTGACAGAAACTGCTCTTTTTCAAGAACAGCTCTTATCAGAGTTATGGCTTGCCCAAGGTCATCCAGCCAGGTGCAAGTGGAGGAGTGGGGAATCAAACCCGGTGCTCCCAGATGAGAGTCTGCGCACTTAACCACTACACCAAACTGGCTCTAGGAGAAGAAGAGGAGGAGGAGTTGGATTTATACCCCACCCTTTACTCGGAGCCTTAAAGTGGCTTACAACCTCCTTTCCTTCTTCTCCCCACAACAGACACCCTGGGAGGTAGGGGAGGCTGAGAGAGTTCTGAGAGAACAGCTCTGAGAGACCTGTGGATGATTTCCCACAAGCGCTGTTCCGCGCTCACTCTTCTCTTTGCCCTGATGGTATGTGTCAATTTCACACAAGCCGCTGCGCAGCCGCACTTTGCCCCACAGCTTCATGCGATTTCCCCCGCGTCTACTCAATCCTGTTTTTTGAGGATTGAGTAGATACGGAGAAAATCACGTGAAGCTGTGGGGCAAAATGCGGCCGCATAGCAGATTGTGTGAAACCCCTGTGACTGTCCCAAGGTCACCCAGCTGGCTGAATGTGGAGGAGTAGGGAATCAAACCCGGTTCTCCAGATTAGAGTCCACTTCTCTTAACCACTACACCAAACTGGCTCTAGAAGGGATACATTAAAAGCTTTAAGGCACACACAGTTCTTGTAACACTTTCTCCATTTCTCTGGAGGACAAAAGCATCTACAAAATGTTCTCATCATCCAGATAAAAATGTTGTTGGCCCCAGGGTGACTGTACACATGCAGAGATGCTGTAGAAATGCCACACAAAAGAGGATGGAGTAGCAGTCTCTTGCTCTAGTGACCTTTTGCAAGCATGGAGGCGCAGAGAACCTTTCATGGGCATGAAATAATAATGAAAAACCAGAACAGTTAGTGACTTCTAGGAAAGATGCTTTATATCCATGTTTTGTGCAAAAACATTTTGTCTTTTTTATTTCCTCTTGACATACAAAAGTTCTTTATCAGTAAACAAATTTTACATGACTTTCTGTATCTCCTGGGAGAACAATAATAGATACCTCTTACAACAAATCTGTCTAGAAAAGCCATAGATTTCCAGAAATAGGAAATATTCTGTATGCTTTTTGAAGATACATTGCTTCTTAGTCCTATCCTATGTTAATATATGCAGAAAAGGACTTATGGATGCCTACAGTTTGCTTAAAGAACAAATCTGCAGAAGAGGTCCTAATCCATTTATCCTCACATGCAGCAATATGCTTCTGGAATTAGTCCTGCTCCCCCCAGAAGTGTTCAGCACTGTTGGAGCTTGAATTGACAATTGACAGTGCTGACAATCTCCTAAATGGTGTGCATTTCTTTCTGGTGGATTAATCCCCCTATGCTTTCTCCCCCGCCCCTCCACAAAAAGTGCTAAATGCAGGACTCTTCTCCTATGAAGAATCCCTGTCTGTATGAGGAGCAAAATGCAGAAGGATGGTCTTCCTTGTTGTAGATGGTGCGAGTTTTCTAGATGAAGGCTTGGTTCCTGTTGCAGCCAAAATTAAAGAGAATAAATATACTCCAAACATGAAGGCAGAATGCAAAAAAGAGACTCTGATTGGAGTAATGCCAACCTTTCAGGCTGATATGTGTCTCACATAGAATAGATAGCTTTTACTTTTGTTCAAATCGAGCTTATGTGGGCAAACCGAACTTTCTGGGGTAAGGGTTTCTTTTGCTTGCATGTTGGAAAACACTGCCCTCTCCAAGCAACAAACAACTATCACATTTGAAAGGTCAGCAGGGGGTCCCAGATCTCCACTCAAGATCTGGGAGGAAAAAATATAGTTTCTTCATGTATTTTCTTCTTATTTACTGCAAAGCATTTCACTTGGTTCCTCTTTTTAGTTCAATATTTAAAATGTTTAGAGCTTTTTCTATGGGGATTTCTTTCAAGTAGACAAATATTCCCTCTACCCATCATAACATGTGATATAATATCTTTTCTGTTTAATGTCCAAGACTTAAAACTAAGCACCTCCAAAGTGGATTATGGTCTTTAGCTGGTCAAGAAGTGCATCAACAATGGCTGCTGCATGCTCTGGTCTTTATTCTGTTGAGGCTGTGGAGCCTTTGAGAAACAAAAGCAGTAACTGTGTCCCTCAGACCTTCTAAAGGGTATTGTGCTGCCCCAGCCAGCATTTAAACTGTAGTTAAGTAGAACTGCCAGATATATCTTTAAGAGCAGTGGTTCCTGGGAATTGAAGTCTTTAGACATCCCACAGCATCCGGCACTCAGAGAGGCGCGAGGATTAGAGTTTACAGCTCTCTTCCCGTGGCCTTTTGTTATCTTCACCATGAGCCAGTGAAATGAGTTAGATTACGAAGATGTGAGTAAAGACTCTTATGAATGCATGTGGACTTAATAATAAAAATGATTTAATTCTACTTTGAATCTGGCCATGCGTTGAATCTGTCCAGAAGGTGCTGTTTTACACAGCGTCAGACGGAACAGGTATGAAGGGGTGGTCTTACTTCCCCCATCCTTCCTCCTTGTCATACAGCGAACCAGGATGATTGCTGTGCGCTTAGTTCCATATGGTATGCTCATGTACCGCTTGATCAGTGTTCAGGATGGATGTTATTTATTTATTAGGAAAACTGATATGCCACCTCTCTAGAGACCTGCTACAAACACATATAGCTAAATCACAAAAACAACAACTGCATAATTATCAATAAGCTTTTAAAAAACGAAGCAGCCTGAAAATGATATCCATAAAACATCCCTTATTCTGGCTAAAAATAATGCTACATTTCAGTTAAAAGCCTGGGTCAGATGTTTTGGCCTTGCATCTAAAGGATAGTAAAGTAGATGCCCGGCAAGCCTCATCAGAGGTGTTCTAAAAGAGAAGTGCCACCACCACTGGAAAAGCTTTGTCTCCAGTTGCCCCTCGCCTAACCACACTCTCTCATATGCACAGCTAGGGCTTCCAGGTCCACGGTGGGAGACATTCCACTGGAAGCCCCTGACCCCACCCCCACTAGGTAGGGTAGTGGAAGAAAATAATGTGGGACAAATCAACATCTCTCCAAAGACCTGTGTAATTAACCATTTTTCTCTTCTGTCATGACTATGGGAAGCTTTTAATGTGCAAGTATACCCTACAGAGGCTTCTGCCTTTCCAAATGCTGTTCTAGATCTAAAACATTACAGGCAGTTGGCCTCCCTCTCTTCTGTGGCCACTGCTGCCATAATTAACTTTTCACTGACAAATTTAAGGTGCTCAGTTTGCAGCTGGTTTACTAAAAAGCTGCCTAAATAAGAGCCACAACAATGTAGGGCAAGGAGGTAAGGCTTCAGACAGAAATGTATAATTGGTTATGCTGATACCTCATGCAGGTTCAGTGGTTTGAGCATATGCTGTGCATGTGTAAGGTCCCAGTGTCAACCCTAGTCATCTCCAGTTAAGAACCTCTCAGGTAGCAAGGCTTAGGAAAAACCTACTTCTTGAGGCCTTGAAGACTTACTGTCAGTCAGAATAGGCAATGCTGGGTTTGATGATCAGTGGTCTGAATAAAAGGCAGCTTCTTGTGTTCTCAAACCACTGAGGTGTGGCTAAGCAAAGAATCTTGTTTACTATAGTCTACTGACTATAAAAAAAATATTTTGGGCCTCATTAATGGCCAAGATCCTACCACCTTATCTGCAGGTGAAAAAGACTATGTTGGGGATCATGGGTTCGGCATGGACGAAAGGCACAGGTCTCTAGTAAGGAGGGGAATTATGTGAGATGCATGAAAAAGCTGGCTAGATAACAATGCATAATCTACAGATTATCTACTTTAAATCTTTAATAACTTTAATTTTCTTTAATTTAATTCTATATTCAATAAATATAAAAATTAAAATTAAACATTTTGGATATTGCCATCTTGTAAACATATTTTCTGAAAATAGAAACATGAAATCATAATTTCTTAAGAATATTAAACTATCAATAAAGTAGAATGTATATACTTGTAATAAAAATGTTGTCTACTGTGCCGTCTTCTGTCTTCACATGATTTTTATTAGAGCTTTCATATTGTGACAGTTGCTATTACTACCCTTCTCAAGTTCCTTCCCTTGATTCAGATAAGGAGATTGATGCATGGAAGCAGGTTTTCACATACAACCATGCCACTTGCTGGATCAAGAACTGTGATCTAAATCAGATGTACAGTCGGATGCAAATATGCACTGGATTAAATTCAAGTAGATACACATTTGAATGTAGACATGCTCTCATTACTTTTCAGTTGGATGGCCATTCATTCACACATCCAAATGTGCATCCATATTTACATTCTGTCCCAAGGAGTCACAGTTATGTACAAGACTTGGAAGAGCTGCCTGAATCCAATAGTTTCTTTACAAATCTGTAATTCACTATTTGAAAAGTGTGCTAGAGCCTGTACAGCATCTGAAAACATCCCCCAGGATGTTACAAGGAGGGGGGAAAGGTCTGATTAACTTGTAACAATCAATATGTATTCTGTTAAAATGATGGATTTATATATTGTAAACAATATTTAAGAACAGAATTAGTGCAATTGGAGATGAAAAATGCAAAATTGCCCCCTTTATTCAATCAATTTGTTTGGTGCACAAGAACAGGAAGCTATTTGAAAGCTGCTGTAGGTTTGTGGTTTACTCAGAATCCTGCTCAAGTCTATTCAGTGGGACGCAATAGAAGTGCCATTCTAAGCTGAGCTATGCCATTCTGAGGCTATTGCAGTCAATGGGCACTGCTTAGGATGGCACTGAAGAGCTGAAAAGGGGCCTTCATCCCAGATGTCCTCTCGTTCCCTCTTTTTGGAGGAAAAACACATGTGATAAGAAAAGATGATAGCAAGGTAGAACAGTTTGGTCTAGCTTTCTTTTGAAGTGCTTCCTTTTAAATTAAATTAAATTATGTGGATAACGGAGTATTTATTTATTTAAAATATCTATATCCTGCCTCTTTTGAGAGAGGAATACTAAATGAAAGACAGATGCTTACATCTTATTAGTGTTTGCTTCTACATGCTGGTATTTAAAAAAACTTTACAAGCAATGTTATAATAGTGATGTCATCTTTAGAATTTGCAGCACAAATACTTCTGTTCTTACTGATGCAGAAAAGTATCTATGCTATAACAGATCTTTGTTTTTAAAAATAACTCTTTAGTAGACAAATGAGACTAGTCTATTTCCCCCCTCAAAATGGATCTTGGATTACAAATAGCTTAACCACATGAATTAATTATAAACAATTAATGGTCTTTGTAAGGCTCAGCATGAGACCTTTATGCCAAACTGTGTTGTCAGTCTACAATGTTAGCTGCAGATGTTTAATTTGAAGTTACTGAATGTTTGTGAAAATGAAATTAGGAATAGAAATAGTAAATTCTGGCTCCCAGTTATTATTATTAAATTTTCTAATCTGAATTGTTGAATAAAACATAAATAAGATTACAGTTTATGTATTGTGAAAATATGCATTTAGGTGCAAGGCAACAAACTGATTCAGTTTGAATAAATGCTTAACTCATCAGATTAACAATGATGAATCAAATGTGAAAACTAGTAGTTTTTATTGATAACCCAACTATAGATCTCTTATAAAAGCACATGGAATTGCAATTTTGTGCATGAAATAGGTTTTTTCTTTAAGAAAATAATTTCTTTGCCATAATCACAACATATAATTCTTTTAATTACTGTAAGTATTTTTTCTTGCAATGCTCTTGCTGTCTATAAACAATGGATCCAGCGATGCAACCTTAGCAGCTATAAAGGAGTGGATGCAGTTTAAAACTGCTGTCAAATCCTGAAATTCTAGCTCCTGAAACAAAAGTGAGAAAAAGTGGATAAAGAATAAGTTTCACTTATTTTAAAAACCAACATGCATCACAAGAACAAAAAGAACTGTTTCTTTTTACAATCTGAAGTTCACTGTCAAATATAACAACATAACTCTTCTCACCTGAGTGGAGGATTAACATTTTAATATTCTGATTTTAAAAATGCTTTTCAACCCTGGGAAAGCAGAAACAGAAATCTTGTATCCTGCTCTCTTCTTACTAACAAATGGTTTAAGCCCCAACTTTAGACGCTGGGCTCTGCCCAAGCACCTTCTCTGCTCTACTGTTTCTCTAACAGCTGTTTTAAGCCCCTCCCCCAATTCCATATGAGTGGGTAGAAATATAAAGCTGGTAAACCATCTATGTATTTGTGTTGATAAAGGAGGAATCTGATCTTATGGTACCTTAGTTGGCACTGAAATTTCAGCCTAAAGCCAAATTTGAAGAACATTTGGATATTTCTTCTCAGGGCCAAACAACTATGGGATCAGGGCCAGTTCTAGGATTGGTGGGATCCTTTGGCAAGTTCTTACCTGCTGGGCCTTTCCATCTGTTTACCTTGCCACCAGGAAAGGTACTAATGAGCTGGTGGCCAAGTAAGCAGTAAGGCAGCTGTTCATAGTGGCTACAGTTACTAAAGGGCATGATCAGACAACAGCATCTGGGAAAGGTCCCACAGCCGTCAGCATGCTGTGCTTTCCCGCCATGGAAGTGGAGTTAATCTACATGCTTGCTGATGGGCTACAGATGGACTTTCCCCTGTGTGAGTGCTAAAGCACGCTCTCATGCCATCGGGATGGTCTGCTCATTTCATCCCAATTCGGTGCCTTTCCCCCCACCGCTTAGCAGTATGTGCATACCCGCATACTCCATGGGGAACCCTCAGTGCAGAGGTGCGATTCCTTGCTTATGTGCATAGGAAACAAAAGGCAAAAAACCCTACTCGCCCAAATGTGCTGTCTGATCACAGAGTGATGGGCTGAGCCCGCAGCTACAAAGGATGTGTGATTGTGCAATGCCATGTCAATTTCCACCGGGGAAAATAGGCTTGCTTCCCCTCTGCACCAAATGGCACGCCTGACCACGGCCATAGACAGGATACATTAAGAAATGCCAACAGTGCCTAGAAGGAATATCTGCAACTATCAACCAATCACCAGCTTGTTTGCCCATGGGGTGCTATGGGGTGCCCATTCAGGTGGGACCTGGGGATCCCCTGGAATTACAGCTCATCTCAAGACTACAGAGATCAGTTCCCCTGCAGAGAATGGCTGCTTTGGAGGGTGGACTCTATGGTATAGTACCCCACTGAGGTCCCAGACTCCATCCCCATATTTCCAGGAGTTTCCCAACCTGGATCCAGCAACCCTACCTGCTTATCCCAAGCCAGTGGCCAGAGGTGACCTTTCCAAGCAGTAACAAAGTTCTGGGAGCAAGCAGCTGCCACTATACATGCACAACAGAAATCATGCACCAACTAAATTTTAAAAACACCCTAAGTTAACCCCGCCCAAAACCTAAATTATATAAAATAAACTCAAGGTTATCCAATGGAAGGAACAACATAAAGCTAGGATCAGAGTAGATTAAAATCAGTATAAAACAAAGTGGGAAGTGGCATAAAGTCATAAAATATTAAAATAGCCAACTGAAAGTAGGATAAAATTCACTTAAAAGCTTGAGCAAAGAGGATTACTTTGATCTTGTATATGAATGTCAACAAATAAGAGAATCCTGTAGGGAATTTTTAGGGAAAGGTCTTTACAAAGATGGGGGTGCTACCACTGAGGAACCACCGTTGCTAGTTTCATCTGCTTCATCTCTGTGGGTGGGGTCTGAGACATGTTTAGAGACACAATTACTTGGTTTATGTACTTCTTAATGTACTCTTATCATGCTCCAGAGAAGACTTTATATAGGTGAACTATATGCCCCTTCCTGCATTTAAGGATTCCTCAACTGGTGCATTTGAAAGTGGTGTTGAATGCTGATAGACAGACTGCACCAAGCACTGGGTGCTTTGAATGGGATATTCATTCTTCAAGCCATTGTTTGCAGCAGGGAAGAGCTGCCTGATTCTACCTGTAGATGTACTTACTGAACATATCTCTCAGAAATTTTTTAATATGAGCTTAAGCTTGGAGGAGATCCTCAGAATTTTTGTTTTGAAAAACCAAGCTTTTCTCTGTCAGTTATAAATTCGCATTTGTCTTAACTGTCTCAAGCTTTAGTTCTGTCAAGTAACATTACTTTCCCTGTGAACCTATCAACTGGGATGTATCAAACAAATATATATCACAGCATGAAAATGTGGTTCAATTTGTTATTGTGACCAATACAGTGTATATGGTACCAGCTCAGTGATGATAAATGTTCTTTTTCTCTTCAGGAGGAAAAAGTGTTCAATTTTTTAAGAGGTCAGTGAGTAAGCACACCCACTCCATACCAAGTTTTTTTGCTCACACAAATCAAAGTGCTATTGAGTTGCTTTTGGAACACCTATATTTTACAAACACTGTCTGAATAGGATTTCTTCACATAATGTGTTTGTAATTCAAGGGTAGCAGTTGAGGACAAAACTAATCATCAAACTAGTTTCCCTCTAGACAACATATATTATTGGACTTAAGAACTTCCCTTGTATTATAGCAATGCAATCAAAACTTATGCAATTACTTTCTATTTTAGGTATTTCAGATACAGTTGTGCTACTGTTATTGACCAGCGCAGCCAATTGTTTATCCAAGGGAGTCTTATTAATGTCAATATAAGTAAGCAAGTAGATAAAAATTACTCTTATAAGTCAATGATGATCAACACACCATCAGGAACAACATCCTGAAAATACAGATATTTGTATAATGCTTGGGTAGTAATGATTTAATGCTTCAATGTCATTTTGACCAGGGTTTCATTCAGGCCTGTACCCAGGATTTTGTGGCTTGTGGGGCAATTTTTTTTTCCTGGTGGGGCTGAAGTTTTCAGTGCAGAAAGAAAAGCCAGAATTCTGATTATGACTCAGCTACTGTGGAATCAAGCCTTTTAAAATCAAAGCATAGAGGCTTCTGCAATCTTAGCCTCAGAGTATGACAATAGCAAAGTAAGAAACTTGTTGGGGGGGGGATAAATTTTCTGGTAGATGGTAGGCATGGCACTGGAAATACTTATATGGGTTTGGCTGCTAAACTCACTCCAATTTGTATAAATACACATAAAACTTTATTTACAAAAACAAAGGACAAAAAAGGTTAAAGCTAAGCTGCAGAGTCTTGTGAACCAAAATTCTACTTTGTGAGGTACTAGCATTAAGGTGTGAGCGAGTCTAATTTGTGCTTGTACAACAGTTTATGTAGATGTAGCTTTAAGACTGTGCCAGAAGAACAAGATGAAAGGTGACTGTTTGATTTGAGGGGCAGGCCAGTATTAGGTTTCAAGACCTATTTGGATTCAGAGTCACTGCTAGGACACAGGAAAAAGTGAAGCTGATAACCTGAATATTTATTATTGATGCAATGGTCGAGGCTGTAATGGGAATGAAGGGTTTACAGGAAAGTTAGATGACACAGGATAGAGAAGCGTAGTCCGTAATGATAAACACAAAATGTTATCAAATAATGTAAGATTAATTCCTCCTGAGTAGATAAGTGGTAACGTCAAAAGCAGCCCAGTAAAGGGGTGGTGGTGGTGTCAGCATTTACCTGACAGAAAACAGCATGATTAAGTTTAGAAAAAAATTCTCCAAGTACTTCTGTTTGAACAAGGTCATTGTTTGCTGAAAATCCACACTATTCGTTTTATACCAATGGCTGTTGGACAAGATTACTACTGTTGTCATTAGATCCAAACAAGGGGGAGACCCGCGATACTTGCGGGGGGCAGTCTCTCTCTTCCCCCCCATTCTCTCTCTCTCTCTCTCTCTCTCCCCCCCGTCAAAGCTTGGCCTCGCCGGGCTGTATCCCCCCCTCACCAGTCTCTCTTCCCCCCCCACTCTCTCTCTCTCTCTTTTTCCCCATGTACCGAGGCCCTCGGCAGTCTCTCTTCCCCTCCCCGACTTTCTTCCCCCTCCTCACTTGTGTCTCGCCGCCGCCGCCGCTGGGCCTCTCCTGGAGCAGGAGGAGAGCGGCCACTTTCGCTTTCTGCGGCTGGCCGGCGAGATGGGAGGGACGCCTCGACGCTGCTCCTTGGACCTCCTGTGCTGTGGCTGCTGCTGCTGGAGGCGAAGGTGGGCGAGCGGGAGAGCGCCGCGGGGCCGGGGAATGGGCGAGGGGCGGCGGGGGGGTATCTCGGAGCGGCTGTTTCCTCCCCCCCCCCGTCCGGCTCCGAATCGAGGCTGCCTCGGGCCTCGGGCCTCAGACGCAAACGTGGGTGAGTCGGGATTTTTTTGCTGTCTGATGACGCAGTGGCGGGCTGCCCCCACAGCTTCGAAGGACTGTGTGATCGCACAACTGCGGGTCAAATTCCTCCAGGGGAAATAGCCTTGCTCCCCCCCTGCGTTACCTCATGCGTGTGACTGCCACCAAAGTCCCAAAACATTATGCAGATATTCTAAGCTGAATGATTCATCTGTACAGACTGGTGCTTTTTTAATGATAATGATAATAATAATATATTTAAGGCTGGAATTTAGGTTTGTAGCCTGGACAGCATTTTTTTGCCTGGTCGGTTTTATAAAGACAACATTCACTGCATTGCAACCACTCTATTTTTGGTTTAATCTGCCTTGGTAGGTTCCTATACCCTCTAGAATTCAATTTGGCCTTTGAACATTGTTGTATTATACATTATGGAATACATTATTGTGTTGTATTTTAGTTTGGTCAGAAAAGCAGTAAGAATATAAATTTAACTACCTTGAATGTTTTGAGAAAGTTGTGTATATGTGGTTTTTTTTTTAAGATTTCAAAACTGGCACTTTTTGTCTACTGCAGCTCATGGAAGATTTCATTTTAAAAATATGCTTGCTGTTCCCAGCACTCAAAATCCTTTTACCAATCTGCTAAGTGCCGGCACATTCCAAAAGTTATGTTCCAAATTATCGTGCATCTCAGCTCAGCTCATCAACTGTCACAGCACAAATATCATAAATCTACATGCGACACAGGGTAGTTATTTGTGGCCCAGCTTATATAGAATGCAAAAGATACACTGCAAGACTGTGCATTCTTTGTAATGTGAACCAGAAATCGAGATTTCTTTGATATAACTTCAATTTCATTTAACACCACAGTAAGCATTACCCACCTTTGTTTCAATTTGTTTGGTTTCTGTATTCTGAAAAAGTAACTTGACTCGAGTTTTACCATCATCTGATGACCCTTTGAGCTGAGAGAATTTATATCTCCAGAGGACATTCTTCAAAAAAATGGAAGACAGTTAACGTTTGATGTTCACCTGCCTTAAATTATATGCACACAAACACACTGAACAATTTTGTCTGGAAAAATATGCAATAAACAGAAACAGTGGATAGCTAATCTTTGAGGAACTGGGTTGGTTACAAAAGAAATACAATGTTGAGTAGAAACTCATCCACAACATTAACAAGAAATACTACTTTAATTGCCCATCCTCCACAAAACATAGACCTGCCAGAGAAATGTATATATTGTTTACCTCACTAAACCTTATATATTGGTCCCTTCTACAGTGTGCGTTATATTCCCTTGTTCACTTTTCTGATATTCTATATTCAAAAAGTACTTAAAAACATTGCTAGGTAAATTACATGGCATTCCACCCTACAAATATTATATAGAAAATGTTATTGGATTCAGATGAAATTGGAAAGTTTCTGCAGTGATAATGTAGCTAAGAAATTTTTTGTGGCACTTGGAACTGTTTCTCAAATATTAGGGGGCTCTTGACCCATGGGCTGGAGTGGAATCCAATAGATATTCATTCATTCCCCACATGTTCCCCAGAGAGCACTACATTCAGGGTCCCAAAACCATCTGGCCCTCCTGAGTCCCAAAAATGCCAGGCTGGCTTCAACTAGGGCCAGGGCCATCTCAGTGGTGGCTCCGTGCAGATGGAATGACCTCCCAGAAGATACTAGGTCCCTGCAAGACCTTTTACAGTTCTGCAGGGCCAGCAAGATGAAGCTCTTCCACCAGGCCTTCGATTAAGGAGCCACGCTTAACAAACTAAGACCCTGTGACCAATACAATCACTGACAGCCTGAGATTCACCAGTATGATCCGGACTGAGATGTCAGTCCTAAAACCAATTGCCGACTGTACTTTATTATGTCTGATGCTACCAACGTCTCGCCATCGCCACCAAACAGACTACTAGCACTTTATGATATGTTTTATGTTTGTATTTATATCTGTTGTTTTTATCTGTCTAAAACCTTTTATAGAAGCCGCCCTGAGCCTACTTTGGCGGGGAGGGCAGGGTATAAATTAAATAAATAAATAAATCATTACATTTATATTCTGCTTTATATCATGTATGAAGGGGCTGCAGTGGCTCAGTGGTTAAGACGCTGAACTGCAGTCCAGAAGGTTGGTAGTTCAGCAGTTCGAGACCCGAGTGCCGCATGACGGAGTGAGCTCCCGTCTCTGGTCCCAACTCCTGCCAACTTAGCAGTTCGAAAGCAAGAAATTGCAAGTAGATAAATAGGTACCACTTCTGTGGGAAGGTAACAGCATTCTGTGTGCCTCTTTGGTGTCTAGTCATGCCAGCAACATGACCATGGAAACATCTTCAGACACTGCTGGCTCTTTGGCTTGGAAACGGAGATGAGCACCGTACCCTAGAGTCAAATTTGACTGGCTTTCGAGCAAGGGAAACCTTTACCTTTACTTTATATCATGTATCAGTCCCTCAGTACAGTTTTCAACAATTAGATAATAATAAAACACAATTAAACTGAATATATAAAACCAGTAGATCAATAGACAAATAATGTGCTAGCAGTCATCCCACCGGTAGTCTCACAGTAAACTCTCTTTGAAATCACAAGGCCTGCATTAAAGTCAGCAATGAAAGGCCTTCCCTAGTTTGGAAATTCCAGAATGCAAGGGCCACAGCCTGGGAAGGTTGTGGCACTCAGAGTAGGGCCTTACATGGATCTGACATCTCATGTGTACAGTGAGAGACAATCGCTAACTGGGTTTCTACATATCAAGCAGCAGGCAAGGAATTTCCCAGTTCTTCATCACAGTCTCTGTTGACATTTTTACAGAGCAGTAATGTGTAGTTCTGTCATACTACAGTTCTGGACTGACTAGAATAAAATGGGATACTCAGCTGTAAACAGTGATGTGCACTACAGCTTTAGGAGATGAACAGCTGAAAGGCTTTGGAAGTGAATAGGGGAATGAAAGCTGCCCTGATTGAGATCATGGGAGAGAAGCTGCAATCCAGCATGAATTTGTAAATCTAATGTTACGATGCTCATGCAAACAGACCACTTGTTAGAAGTTGTTGGCTTGCTGACTGTGAAATCCCGAAGCTGCTATTATTTGTTTGTAAAAGGAAATGCTTATAAATATGAATGATTGTGGAATCCAATCAAGGTGGATTTTGCAAATGAATCTCAGCCTTGCTTATTTTCATTCATTTATTTAAAACATTTTCCCCACCTTTCAACTTTATTAGGCCACTCAAGGGAGCAAACAGTTAAAGATACGTTAAAAATCGCCTTAAGAAAAAATATATAACACCAATTAAAACATAAACAGGAAGGGGACTAAGTAAGGGAATGGTGAATGAAATAACAAAAGCCTTCACCTGCTGGCAGAAGACAACAGAGGGGGACAGACAAATCATCCTGCGAGGGTCTTCCATGGTTTTGGTGCCATGATTAAAAAGGGAGGGACTTCCATGGTTTTGGTGCCATGATTAAAAAGGCCCTTTCTTGGGCTGCAACCCATCTCACCTCAGATGACAAGGGCACCTGAAGCATGGTCCCTGAAGATTACTGTAGCAATCAGGATAGGGCTTTAAAGACTGAATTGAGTCCAGAAGCAAATTGGGAGTCAGTGCAGATGGAACAAGACTGGAGGATATGACCCACTCCAGTCAGCATTCTCATTACAGCCTTCTGTACCAATTGTACTTTCCAGACATTCTTCAAGGGCAGCACCACACAGAGCTCATTGCAGTAATCTAATCTGGACATATGACAAGCTTGTAAATTTTCATTTCTTTTAGAGTTCTTTATAAAATTAGCCCTTTTGACAAAAATTGGATTAAGAAGATTTCTTTATTCTAGAATATAATATATTTTACATTTATTTCTTGGCCTCTGTTTATTTTTTAAATGAACTGAAATGTGTTCCTCTGTGTTGCAATCTTTCCCTTCACTGAGGAGTGAATGGCCTTATTATTATTGTTAGATCGCGCTAACAAAGGACTCGTAGAGTGATTCAGCAAGTGATTCAGCTTTATTGGAAGTAACGAACAAGCACTCAAACGCATTAGAAACCAGAACAACAAACTGTGGGAGCTTATGCTCCTTTTAAACATAACCGGGCTAATGTAGCCACGCCTATTTACAAATAACAACCAATGAGATTGCTCAGTTAAGGACCAATGGGAGTCTTTCCCTCCCAGGGAATAGTACTGTTCTGATTGGTCGCTGTTACAAAGCGACCAATAGGAAGTTCGGTCAGAGGAGCCCTAGCGTGGCTCGAAGCTTAACATGGGAGTCTAATGAGGTGATTCATGTAATCGTTCCAATACATTACAATTCCTCCCCCCTAAGTTAAGTCATCATCCCATTTGTTTTATTATTTACATACATTCAAGTCGTGTCGTTGTACATCAACCGTTCCAAAATACTTTATTACAATCGTAGTCCTTGAGATAAGTCGGCATTTGCCGCGTACGCTGAGACCTGCGAAGCGGTGCAGGCTCTATGGGCACACAAGGTTGTGGGTCAGTGTGGGGTTCAATACAACCTGGTTCAGGCACAAACTCTACTGGGGTTTCAGCCCCGCACACAGGGGTCTGCCCTGACTCGGGGACAGTACCGGGCAGTTCGGTACTCACCGCCTGCTCTGGGGGTCTCCACTCATCGTCCGAGGATTCAGCCGTCGGAGAGTCAGCGCTGTCCTTCGCCCAACGCCTCCTTAACTGGTCTATGTGGCGCCGCCAGATTCGACCGTCAGCCAACTGCACCACATACATTCGAGTACCCACAGAGTCGGATATTACCCCAGGAAGCCATAAATGCCCGTTTGCATAATTCCGTGCGAAAACTTTGTCTCCCCTTTCAAACATG
>NW_015159724.1:840267-914288 GCF_001447785.1 Gekko japonicus | reverse complement strand
GACAGTCTTCATATCTGTCGGGGCCATTAACGACCTGGCAATGTCGAAGGTTCCCTTCCCGCAGGAACTCAGGAGGCATGCTCGTTTCTTCGCCTCGTCGGTAATGTCATGCGTTTCCAGATGGAACTCGAACCTGGATAGGTAGGAGTCCCAGTCTTCTGAGGAGGGTTCGAAGCACTCGAACTTCTGGCTTCCAGCCATCGTGGGAGACTTGGGCACCGGAGCTGGTGGCGCCTCCGCCGGTGTGGGGCAAACAAGCAAAGTCCAAAGCCAGTCCGAGGTTCAGCCGAGTAGGTCAAGCAGCACAGTTCAAACAAGTCCAAATCAGTTTACAAAGCCAGCATCAAACATACCATAAGTCGAAGTCCATAAATCAAACGAAGCCAGGGAAGCGCAGAGCCGAAGTCAGGGTCAAACAATGCCGAGTGTCAAGGAGCTGAAGTTCAAAAGCCGAGTAGCCGAGTAGCAAACTCTGGTGCCAGAACAACAAACTGTGGGAGCTATGCTCCTTTTAAACATAACCGGGCTAATGTAGCCACGCCTATTTACAAATAACAACCAATGAGATTGCTCAGTTAAGGACCAATGGGAGTCTTTCCCTCCCAGGGAATAGTACTGTTCTGATTGGTCGCTGTTACAAAGCAACCAATAGGAAGTTCGGTCAGAGGAGCCCTAGCTTGGCTCGAAGCTTAACATAGGAGTCTAATGAGGTGATTCATGTAATCGTTTCAATACATTACAATTATTTATCCTTATGGCAAACTTAATCCATCCTTTGACAATCAGTGGGGCATAAAAAGATTTTTTCTTTCTTCTCCTTGAGATGCCAATGAATATGACTGTAAACCAATGCTCCCCTTTGGATCCAGAATGAATATTTTCATGCCATTCATTTTCTCTTTAGGCATAAAGGTTATTAGTTGACCATCATGACCTGATTAACTTAGCTATTTTGTTTCAGATATTATGCTCTTCTGTACCATAGAAACAAACCAGCAAAGATAGAAACTCATACATTAATTCTTGGTGCACTGAAAATGTAATTTAAAAAAAACACACAAAAAACCTCGGTCAATAAACAACTAATTTTGAAAGGAATTTTGTTATTTTTATGTTAAAACATATGGGTGCACTTCTCCTAAGGTCCTCAGTTCTCAGGGTTCCCATTGGATCTAACCCATTCCCCCCTTTGTCTGTGGTCAACATGGATCAATGGGGGGGGGGATTCTCTATTTAATGTTTCAGTTATGTCCCTTGAAGCAACACAAAATATGGCAGAAAATCATCAGAAGGAAAATCCTGGAGTAAAGATAGGAACAAAGTTGGAATGTCATAGAAGAATAAGAACAAAGTTTGAATTCAGTGGCACTGTTAGGGCCAACACAAATTTAATTCTGGGTATTCATGAAAGCTTATACCCAGGATTAAACTTTGTAGATCTTAAAATTGCTGCTGGACTCAAATTTTGTTCTATTCCTTCAGACCAACATGGCTACCCACGTGAATCTACAGAAGAATAAGCTCATCCATATATATAAATAGTTCACTTCTGAAAGGAAAACCTTATTTTATTGTACTTTACTTTGTAGACTTCCTGTGAAATGTTGTTGTTGTTCAGTCGCACAGTCGAGTCCGACTCTTCGCGACCCCATGGACCAGGTCACGCCAGGCCCTCCTGTCTTCTGCTGTCCTCTGAAGCTCACTCAATTTCATGTTCGTTGCATCTATGACAGTGTCTAACCATGGTTTATAAGTTTTTAATATATAAACAAATACACAGAAAAGCCTGTGTTGTGGGTTTAAATAGTGCTGTAAGATGAAAGGGCGACATTTGCCTTTTTAAGGCTTTAAGTCATAGGGGCTGCGGTCGCACACACTAAATAATCCACTTTCAATCATCTTTCAATCCACTTTCCAACTGGATTTTGCCAGTTTACACAGTAAAAATCCAATCTGAAAGTGGATTATTTAGTGTGAGTGACTGCAGCTAGGAAATGGTTATTTAGAACAACTTTGAATTCCTGGTTCCCAGAAGGGCCAAAACCAGAACCAGAAACATAACTTTTTTAGAGGGTGAAAGCACTTCCACTGGGAGGTGACAGAAATTTTTATTTGGATAAAAACCATGCATGCCTGTGTAAACATGCATTTGTATAGCCCCAAGTATCTGCCATTAACCTTGGCAACTTCTTTGTATGTTCACAGTATCTTTGTAACTGCTGTTCTTTTCTCTACTGTCAAAATGCAGAATTTTTTTCTCAATTTTGTTTCAAGTATTCCTTTTTCTATTAGAGAATTGATGAGAGCTCCCTGCTATGGTTCATCACTTCTCTTTTTTTAAAAATGGATTTAGTTGGAGCAGTATTTATTGATCAGGCATTCTGTTTTGTCATTAAACATTGACAAAAGTAATGCAGATGTAATAATCCTCTCACTCTGACTAAAAGTATATTGGCTAATTTGATATGAGGTAAGCCTTCTCCCCTTAAATCAAATTTACAGTTTTAAAATCTAATTTAATCTGTTTGAAAAGGTCTTATTTGATACATGCAGCCAAGTTTCCATTACCTTTTAAAAATAACTTAATTTTACATGTTTGGTGTGTTTTAAACTATTTTTTTTTAATCATTAGTATCCTACTCAAGACAGACGTGTTCATGCTGGGTAAATAGCCTGACTTACTTCAAAGGTTTTTAAGCCTATAACAACATACCCAAAATTTACACTCTCAGAGATGTTAAATCTGTCTCGAAGGGGTTCAGTTTTAAAATGTATTTAGAAAATGTTTATGCTGCCTCTCCAGAGACCTGCTAGTAGTGGCTAACTGACCTTCATGTAGCCCAGAGTCTGAAGGGTTTCAATCCAAAAGCTGCTGAGAGGTTCAGAACTGTTTCCAGCACCTTCCTTCACCACTAGTCTCCAGATCAAGGATGTCTACCAGATCCATTGACAGTTTAATCCTAAACAGTTCAACTCAGAATCCAACTGAAGTCTAATCAATGGGGCTTATTCCTAGAGAAGTGGTTTTAGGATTGAAGCCTAAATCAGTGTGTCTTCCCAATCTTGCTTGAACCCTGATTGATATAGGTTAAGGACATTTGTTTCACTTAAGAAACCCTAGAGTAGTTTCAACAGGGTTTTGTAGATTATTATGCCCAAATATCTGAGATTAAAAATAGGAGTAAAGTTGTCAGTCAGATGGATCAAGATTAGGCTTGCCAACTCCAGGCTGGGAAATGCCTCAAGGTTTGGGGGGTGGAGCCTGGGAAGGGTGGGGTTTGGGGAGGGGAAAGAACTCAGTGGGCTATGGGGCCATGGAGACCACACTCCCTGATCTGTCATCTGGAGACCAGTTGTAATTCGGCAAGCCTGGGCAGCCCTAATCAAGATTCAGCGTTTTAAGGACAAGGAATACCACCAGCTCCTTCATAAAGACTGAGGCATCTCTTCCCCCTACAAAATATTATTTATGGTGAGGATTAGAATCGGAGGAATCACTTCTTGATCAGTCTTCAGCATTTACGGGGACAAAGGTCAGGAACCTCTGTCTGGAAACACTTCCCCAAAGATTCTGTTTGTTTCCTATAGCAACAAACCACTCATTGATCCATAACAAAATCCAAAACCAAAACCTATGTTATTAAAGTTATTAAAAGCAAACAAAACCACATAACACTGCAAGTTTTTGTGTTCTTCATAACATTAATCGGGCACCATGTGTCCACTTCTTTTTTTAAATAAACCAGTCTGATGAAGAGTTCTGGAGATATAAAGGATGAAAGGAGAATGGAAGAACAATGTAAGCAGCTTTGGATCCCTGCTAGTAAGAAAGGTGGGGTATAAATGAAGCAAATAAACAAAGGAATAAATTTTGAAGCATGCATGCATTTGTGTTCCTTTGATTAATTTTAAGAGTATTGCATGGATATTATTTTTGGCTAAAACAATGCTAATGGAAATTGATTCCACAAAATCAGGCAAGCAGAGCCCCCCCCCCCCCCCCCCCCCCGGGCTCCTCCACAGAATATAAGGCGTTAATGGGTGTAGCTTTATCAGAGAAATGCCTTGCATTTACAGTCAGGCATTGTTCTTGCACTGGACTGGACTGTACCACTGCAAAAGTACCTAGAAGACTACCTTCTTTGCCATGGTCAGAACCACAGGATAAGCCTTCAAATTAATTTGAAGCTGTGTTTGGTTAGATTCATCTCAGGTTTTCTGCTACATATTAGGCGGCACACCCCTAATGTGTACAGGGGCTACTGTAAACTCTTGGAGGATTGGTTACATTAGGGGTGTGTCGCCTAATATGCAAAAGAGTTCCTGCTACAAAAAGAGCCCTGGACCAGTATAGGTCTAGCAATCTTTCAGCCTCCTAAAGTTATACCACATTAATATTTGATAACAGAAAAGACACTCTGATTTTGTTTTTGCTTTCCGCTTACCTTTGTTTTATTGTCAAAGCAAGTGAATCCCAAAGCAAAGTCCACGGTGAAACACAAGCTTTCTCCTTGCCAGCTACACATATAGGTTTTAGACTGGAAACAGAAGAAAGATAAAATGTATTGTATGAGCAGCCATAACATATTTTTGGTTTGGCTGACATTCTCCAAGCTAATATGAACAAGAACAGATGACATGTATTAATATTGCCTTATGTTTAACCCAACAAGGGTTGTGACACATTCTTGTCCCCCAAACTCCCACAACCTTTCTGTTGCACTATACACACAATCATAAAAGATGGACAAAAGAGACTACACTTCTTGCAAATGTGCATGTGTGCCCATGCACAACAAAATTTTAGAAAGTTTGTTGTAGTCTATGACTTGGATCTAGTAATGCACAACCAGAAATATAAACACACTTGTACAATATCATGTACAACACCTAACACTTTCTTCTCCACATATTATAAGAAGTTGGTTGCACAAGATATTGTAATGCAAATGGGGATACAATAAGTATGACGTAACACAAGCATTTACTGTGATCTTTTTCTTGTATTTCTCCTAGTGCAATAACTCCAGATATAATTTCTACCTCCAGATTTAATTTCAAGAGGGTTTGATTGTTAGGGGTAGGGAAGGCGGCATGGCATGGCCCAGTCTCATCAGATCTGGGAAGCTAAGCAGGATCGGTACTTGGAAGGGAGACCACCAAGGAAGACCCTGCAGAGGAAGGCAATGGCAAACCACCTCTGCTTCTCACTTGCCTTGAAAGACCCTTGCTGGGGTCACCATAAGTTGGCTGTGACTTGACAGCACTTTACATACATGATTATTAGCATACAGATTGACAGGAAAAAACCCCTTTTCCCCGCTGACAAACACCCCACGTTAAAACCCCTAATTTTGTTGGACATAATGAAGCATAATTTCAAAAAGTAGAAGAATGAATAGGCTGCAAAGCAGTGGGAATAGGCTGCAAATTACAGTTAGGCATCCCAAGACGGACCAATTACGAAATGGGGTCGTGATATCAGTGGGTCCTTGTTCTGATTTGGACCTTTGTCCGGTCACGGCACTCAGTTCCTATTTGGCCCTGGGGGGAGGGGGGAGTGCAGGTCTCCTATTTCTTCATAAGGATGGATCGCCATTGACAAAATTTCAATTTTGGGCAATTACCAAGAGGGCTCTGGTAGCTTTGGGCCTTGGTAATTTCCAATTTGGCACTCATTCTTTTAGAATTGGGGCGGCTTCCACTGCTGCAGCTATGAGGTATCAGGGGCCTGACATTCAAAGAATTGGCAGGTGGAGGTCAGCACATTATAAGACGTATGTCCGGACCTGCAAAGTTTGAGCTGCTCCTTCAGTTTGTATAACAGGAGGGAGCATGCTGTTATGAGCCTGAGTGCTCTTTTGTTGTTCTCTGGTTAACCTAGTTTCTGTTTTAGGTGTTGCTGGTCGCCATGGGAAGAGCTGTTAAGGTTGCCAAGTGCAACCTACCTTACCGGCGGGGGACTCCAGCTTGGCTCCTGGCACATGCGCGCGCACGCAAAGCGCACGCGTGCTGCATGCACATCACAGGGAAGTGACGTCATGACGCCGGGCACGCTGGGGGCGGGGCCACGACCATACAAGGGAAAACCATAGAGTTTTCCCTTGTATGGCCATGGCCCCGCCCCCAGCATGCCCGGCGTCATGACGTCACTTCCCTGTGACGTGCACGCTGGGGCAGGGTTCCCCCCGGGGCCTGATTTCCTGGCGTCGGGGAACGGGCCTCTGGGGCGGGGGATTTCCACCCCCCGGGGGGATTTGGCAGCCCTAAGAGCCATGTGCTTATTTGTGGCCACAGCATGGTGTTCTGGGCCGCTCACTGGGCCAAGAGAACGACCATTGGATCCCAGTTGGGCTGCAGTGAGCAGGCAGAGGTCAAGTGGTGCGGCCGAAGAGGCATGCACTGGCTTAAGCTTATGCCGCTACTGTTTGAGGAGAGACGTGGTCCTCCTCCTGATGTGCTTGGTGGTAATCACTTGGGTCTGATGAAAGGTAAGGCCCTAGTCATTCAGGCCAAGGCGGATTTGGCAGACATTGTGGACCAGTGGCCTTGGGTGCAACTGGTCTTGTCTGTGATGTTACCGCACCAGGTTTGGCGTAGCCTAGGGGATCCTAGGTGCTTGGATTAGGCACGGCGGAATGCTAACTGGCAGTTTCCGAATCCCATGGAGGGTGGCTTGGGCATCTTTTTATTGCACCCTGATATATGGGTTGAGTTAACAGACCTGTATAGGGGGGACGGGGTGCACCTTTCTAACAAGGGCAGCAACATTTTTCTTACAGATCTGAGGTGAGGGGTCTTGGCGGTGCTGGATCACTCGGTGGGGGCCAAGGCCTAAGCAGAGGCTTGACCTTTGCTATGGCAGGGTAGCGCGATCAGGATGTGAAATGGTGAGCACCTGGGCATTGTTGTAAAGAACTAAAGGGACCTCCAGGAATGGCTTTCAGGCCTTTGTGACTCAAGGCCATGAAGGGGTGATTTTCCTTGGAAGAATCTGGCCAGGCTACCTTAGCAGGCCTTTGAGGCTTCTGGGGTGGTGGGCCAGGGGCTCTCTTGAATATGCCAAGCTGCTGGTTGAAAGCTACCTTCGGTGGCTTGAGATCGGGGCAGGTGCATCGCCCAGAAGGAAAGGAAGGTTGTCAGGAGTTGATACCTGTCATATTCCTCAGTACATTTTGGTAACCCCTCGCCAGTTGTTTCTTCATAAATTAATAAATAAAGTGGCCCTTGTTAAATCCATATTGGTGTCTGTCTCTTCATTCTAACTGAGGGGGCAATGGCTTGGATCCTAAGGCTTTTCCATTCGCAGAGGAGAGGAAGCAATTTTTGCCAATTTCCCATCTTCTGCTACAAAGTACCAGTCCCCTCCCCCCCCCACTGCCACCACTGTTTATTTGGGTCTTCTGACCCACAGGAGCACAATTTGGTGGACAAAGAATGCTGCATGGTGAGGGGGAAGTTGTCTTCCTGTAGCCCAACTCTGCTCCATCCTACTTTGGATCTGAACCAATGTGGGGCCTTGCCAGCAGCCTGGCTATGCAAGGCAGTTCATGAGCACGTCTTAGCCATGGTTTGTGAAATAAGCTGTGCTTTAAGCAAACAGGTTATTTGGATATTTGAATGCAACCATAGTTTGGTTCCCTTGCTGTATTTGTGGAAATAAAACACTGGAACAAAGGGGGTAGATCATGAAGATGAACGGCATTATAGAAAGAGGGGGGAGAAGGGATAGAAGACAAAGAAAATTGAGCTAGCCACACACTGAGGTTTTGCTTGGAAAGAAGACTACAAGACTACATGCCTAATGGTTTTCAACTGAACTGGGAGCAGCAGACTGGGAGACACAATTGGAAAAAAAATCTAGCCAGGGACTTATAAAATGCAATGTGAACACCATGGCTGTGGTCACACACACTAAATAATCCACTTTCAATGCATTTTCCAACTGGATTTCGCAAGTTCACACAGTAAAAATCCAGTTGGAAAGTGCACTGAAAGTGGATTGAAAGTAGATTATTTAGTGTGTGTGGCTGATTTGTCACAAGGAGCTGTGCTGCCGTTGTGCCTCCCTTTGCCCCATTTCCATTGGTCAATTTCTCACTCAAAGCCGCGCGGCCACATTTTGACCCACGGCTTTGCCCGATTTTCCCCGCGGTTTCGTGATCCTGTTTTTTGAGTATCACGAAACCGCGGGGAAAATCGGGTGAAGCCGCGGATCAAAATGTGGCTGTGCAGCATTGCGTGGGAAATTGACCAATGTATATTGGGCAAAGGGAGGCGCGACGGCGGCACAGCTCCTTGTGCAAAATCAGCCTGTGACTGCAGCCCATCACTCTGTTGCATGATCTTATGATGACCTGTAGGGGTTTCAAGATAAGGGATGTTCAGGGGTGGTTTGAGATTGCTTGCCTCTGCATAGGAACCCTGGTGTTCCTTGGTGGTCTCCCATTCAAATACTGACCCAGCCTGGCCCTGCTTGGCTTCCAAGATCTGATGAGATTGGGCTGTCCTGGGCTATCCAATGCAGTTGTGTGGTAAGGATGGGGCTCTCTGATTCAGGAATGTCCAGTACTTCAGGATTGCCATGCAAAACAACCACAAAGTAATCTGTCTGTTTGCATGTACAATTGCTGTATCCAAAAGCCTAAAGACTTCCCTATCAGGATAAGAAACTGAACTGAGAGTGAGAAAGTAATACAGATAACAAATTCTCAGACTGATTATAACAAGTTACATGAGCTACATATTTTGTGATAACTGTCTGATAACAATCTTGATCCTTTTATCCCCCTGCTTCCTTCTAAACTTATCCACTTTTTATCTAGCATCATTTGTTTCCTTTTTTCTTTGCTGCCTTGTTAAACGAGATGTCACTTCAGTCTGAATTACAATTGGGGAGTTAATTATGTAGCTCAGCTATCCCGCCTGCCACTAAAAATGTTAATTTGCTGCCATCTCCTTAAGTCTGGATGAAAATGTTTAAGGCACACAAAAACTCTCTCTCTCTTAAACAAAATTATTCAAACTCCACTTTTTTAGACTCTTGGATTAAATTCACTGAGGAATTAATGCTCCATGAACTTAATACCATTTTCTATATATGGATATGAAGCTGATTCAAAATGCAAATAAGCTGACACACATTGTCAGGAGTGTTCAGTAAACTACCATTACATCTCTATATAAAGGGTAGTGCTTTTAAAAGCTGTGGAATGCTGCATCATTTGCAAAAACCTGGATTTTCTCAAATAATCATGTTACACCATTTGAATCATGTTATATAATTTGAGTGCTATAAATGTAATTGTTTAAATAGTGAACTGGTGTGATTTTTTTACAACATAATATTCATTGATAAAGGATCATCCAGAGTCAGAGGGTTTTTTTTTAAAGCACCTTATGTTTCAGATATGCATATTTTATCTTTGAACAGGATTTGTACTCTTGGATAAATTTCAAGACATAACCTAAAAGCAATCAAACTGTGACTCCTGCTTTTAACTTTTTCAACCATGAAATCCACTTTAACCTAAACTTGCAGTATGCTGTGATGACCACTCACTTAAATGATTTTTTTAAAAAAAATGATTAGACAAATTCATGGCGGTCCAGCTGTTTGCCATAATGGCTAAAGAGAGTAACTATCTTCAGAGGCAGCATATCTCTGAATGTACAGTGGCTATTAGCCACAAGGTATAGATAGGGGCTCTGGGGCGAGTGATGCTCTGTCTTCTTGGTGCTTTGGGGGGGGGTCAACAATGGGAGGGCTTCTAATGTCCTGGCCCCACTGGTGGACCTCCTGATGGCACTGGTATTTCTGGCCACTGTGTGACACAGAGTGTTGGATGGGATGGGCCTTTGGCCTGATCCAACATTGGCGTCTCTTATGTTCTTATGTAATGCCAGTTACTAAAGTCAACAACAAAAGAGAGTTTTAGCATCTGTACCCCTACTTCTATGATTTGGGGGGCATCCAACTGGCCACCATGTTAAACAAGATGCTTGATAGAGGTGGACTGTTTTTCTGATCCATCAGCGTTGTTCTTATAGTACCCACTTCTGATATTTAACCATCTCTCAGTATTTCTCCTCTCTTCCTCTTAGCCTTTTATTTTCTCTTTTTTCATTTCTTCCTTTCTTTAAAATTGGTGTGTGTGTGTGTATTGGTGGGGAGATGCTACTCATTCAGGACACGATCTATCAATTGAAAAGCAAAGCTATGCAGCAGTCTAATTTTTACCAGGCACCAATCCAGTTCTACTTTAGATGCAAATATAACATTGTATATGCTCCCTTCTTTCAAATTGCTATGATGTATATATTCAGGTAAGAGTTACAGCCCTATTGAGAGTGTTAATGACTGTACACTTTTAGTATACTGTTACTCTCTCTGAATCGACAGCAGCAACCACTGTGCTGCATGGCCATCAATTTCATTTAAATTCTAGCTCCCAACCCTTGGCAGACCAGCTATGAATTCCTGACTAGACCTGATGTACCACAGAAAGGTGCTTAAAAAAAAGCAAATGGCTTCAGTTGACTTCTACTAAGTGAGCCAACCAAAACATTTCCAAGGTCATTATCAAAGGTGCCCTGGGGAAAAATTCAGATATTCCAAATGCAGCAATCAGTCAGACTGAGTCCATAGCTGTATCAGCACCTATCTCATCAACCTTTAGAGTGGTTTGTGTTGATACATGAAGGCCAAATACCTGCAGACTCTCTAAGGATGCTTGCAAAATTCTTTCCCCCCCAATTTCTCTCGAGTCTGTGTTTCTGAATTAATTGTTTTGGTCACCAATGAATTAGTGACCCACCATTATTTTTTTATTATATTCCCACATGCTGGTAACATTGCTAAGTGTGCAATTTAAACTTGCAACAGCTTTTTGTTCAATTACACATCTCCTTACTATTCACATTGATATATTCATTGATGTGAATGTGTATTCATGTGCACTGTTCTACACTGAAAAATAAAGTCCCAGTCTTCAGTATACATGATCACTTGTGTGTATGGGACACTTCGAAAGAAAAAAAGCTAATGAAACTACTGGAGGCAATCTGAGCATGTACCATATCAGAAAAAAATGAATTAGAAATTTTCTAGATGAATTCAGAAGACAGATAGAGCAGATGCAGGAAAGAGCCAGTGCATGGAAGAGTAATGAAGCTGGCTTATCTCCAGGATTCCCTGAATTTGCTCCACCCTTTCATGTGTTCATTTTATCACATCTGTCTGAGGGCCCCAGTGTGTAAACTTGCTATAAACTCAGTCCACTTCTTGTTTTTCACAGCAGTTGTTAACCAAAGGAAATGTTGATCAGTCATCTGATTCCTCATAGTGGGTTTCTATATACCTATTAAAGGCAGTGTTATAAGTATGCCTGCTTGATCAAAGGGTAAATCAATTTCAAACTCAGCCTCTATGAGCTTTAGTCGTGTTAATTTCATGCATCTTGCTGAAATTAATACACCAGAAAATGTTA
The DNA here is from genome assembly GCF_001447785.1 of Gekko japonicus. Taxonomy (NCBI): domain Eukaryota; kingdom Metazoa; phylum Chordata; class Lepidosauria; order Squamata; family Gekkonidae; genus Gekko; species Gekko japonicus. The sequence goes on along the minus strand of NW_015159724.1, from coordinate 902,799 downwards.
TCCTATATGCTTATTTTCATTTTTCTCTGAAATGGTAATAAGCCAGAGCTACAACGTATCCCTTCTATTGTTAGAAACCACCAAGCGTCATCGATCTAAACTGAACATGAAAGATACACAGAACAGTAGGAGTGGTTTTTATATCTCACTAGTAATAAGGCTGTTGTGGAAATAAATACAATGAGCTCTAGAAAGAGGCTCTGGGAGAGTGCCAAGGCCTTGGGCACTCAGCATCAATGTGCTGTGGTGACCTCAGCAGGGTATAATGACACAGAGTCCACCATTTTCTCCAGAGGAACTGATCTCTGCCATCTGGAGAGCAGTTGTAATTCTGAGTGATCTCCAGCCCTCACCTGGAGATTGGCAACAATTGTTACCCAGGAGGAAAAGTAGTCTATCTCTGCAATGGGGACCAAAGCAGCTTACATCATTTTTCTCTCCCCCTTTTGACTTGAACAACAACCCTGTGAGGTAGGTAAGGCTGAAAGTCTGTGACTGGTCCAAAATCACCCACTCAGCTTCTACAGCAAGAACCTGGATCTAGCAGACCCTGCTCTGAAGCACTGACTGCTACGCCTAGGGCAGCCAACCTCCAGGTGGAGCCTGAAGATCACCAGGTATCACAACTGATCTCCAGACAACAGATCTCTCCCCACTGGAAAAAATAACTGCTTTGGAAGGTGGGCTGTATGGCATTCTGTTCAGCTGAGGCCTCTCCCTTCCCCAAACCCTGGCTTCCATAGACTCTACCAGAAAATCTCCAGGAATCTACCTACCTGGAGCTGGCAACCCTAGTCAGGATTGTCTCCAATGAGTTCCTCACAAAGGCCTGCTAAGGGTTTCCTTTGTCTGAACCAAGCTAGGTTGGCTACCATGGCAAAATGGGCTCCAGTTTACAACTCAGCTGTTTGCCTCCCACCCTCATCCCGTGGGCGTATCTCACTCCTTAAATTCACTGCCACCATTGACGGAATCGCCACTGCCTTTTTAGAGAGACAGTGAGACACCTCTGGCCGAATCTACCTATTTGGAGAGGGAATCCCCAATCTTTGGGGGATCCCTGGAAAGTTGGCAACCCAAGGGTCTGGCCTTTCCTTGCTTCCCTGGGCTACCCCCTCCCTTTGGTATTGTGCAGAGCAGGGGAGACTATGTGGTCAGAGGACAACACAGATTATTAGCCCAAATTAAAGAATTTATTTAACTATTTACACAGTTATGGAGCACACACACACTCTAGGAGTAAGCACACACTATGAACCAACAGGCATAAATCAACAGGGGTTAAACGCAATCCTCTTTCCTTACACACAATACTCTATACCTCTGGAGGTTGTGGGCTCTCCTGTACTTAAATCTCTCTCTCTTGCCCAATAGAGCAGGGAAACTTCCATTCATTCCCCAGTCCAGCCGACTGTGGCTAAATTTCTGCTGCTCCCAGGAATGAAGACTGCCTTGGGGCAGTCCCTGTTTTCCCACACTTTTTGGCCTTGGGGCAGCTGGGAACTGTAGGCCAGCAGATGAGGAAGCCCCATTCAACCCAGTGAGTAATACCCCTGCAGGCCCTCTCTGGAACTACAGCGCAATTAAACCTGATGGGGGAACATTTTAAACAAAGAACCACAGCCATCTTATAAACTCCGGTAACTGCAATTTCATTACACCTACCAACAGCCACAGAGGGAAGAGTTATTCCCACACAGGAGGCAAGCAGGAGAAGTGTCTTCGTCAAGAGAGAAAGCCGTTCTGATAGGGCACAGTAGCTGAAGGGGGAGTGGGCGGGGAAGAGGAGCAGACCCAGCACTCAGAGTGAATACAATAGAGGGCACAGCAAGGTAAGAGTAAGAATAATAAACCAGAAATTGCTGCAAAAAGTTCAAACCATTACAAAACAATGAAAATGATAAATGAACATGTTGCTGATGTGGTAATCTCAAGGTTTCTTCTTTATTTCATAGGTAGAACATAGGTAGAAGACGAACAGCTCGAGTTTTTGAAGTTCGTTTCGGGGTCTTTATCAAAAATACCACTGTGTTGGAGTAATTATTCACAACATCCAATAACAGGAATATGAGGAATTTCAAGTTCCAAATGGCTATAGATAGCTCCTATATTAAATACTAGTTCCTTTACAACGGACAAACAGTCTTGAGATTACCACATCAGCAACATGTTCATTTATCATTTTCATTGTTTTGTAAGGGTTTGAACTTTTTGCAGCAATTTCTGGTTCATTATTCCAGCACTCAGAGTGACAGGTCAGGGAGACAAAGGCTGTGGGAGCGTGTGGAATGTTCAGAAAAGAGTCACATGAAAAGATGATTATATATAAGGAGAGATGTCTTATATGACTGCTTGACTTGAAGATCTATGCAAGAACACTGGCACAAGTATGTTTGTGATGGGCTCATCTTGTGGACAACCATTTCCCATTGCCCTCAAGAGCACACATTTATTGTACAAATATGTAAATATGCCCCTTTTCACTACTGTCTGTTTTTTATGTATTTTAAGTGAGCTTTTGGTTTTGCTTATTTTTTTTACAGTGTCCCCAATTTGGGTCTTTATGCTATTCAAACACAAGTTACACATATTATAGTTATTTTTACACCATTTCTTTGCAATTGATGCAAATGCATGTGTGAGTTTTCAAGGCAATGACTCCTCTGAATTTGTTTGTATGGTCTAGAAAAACTTGACTGCAGGTCTTGACTGAGTGGAGAGAGCCCCTGTCAGAAGCTGGAATTTAAAAATCAAAAGTGTGTTTACTAAATTCAGCATGAACTAGGGGTACATTCACAGAGACCTTCCCATTTACATGGTCTTCCCAAACTGCTTACTTTGGTATGGATTTTGCCTTCTGTGCCAATATGGTCAACTAATATGTGTAGCAATGCACCAAATCCAGTAGTTTATCCAAAAGATTACCATTAACTTTGGCGATAATGGTGTAGAAACATAGAGTTGGAAGGGATCTCCAGGGCCATCTAGTCCAACCCCCTGCACAATGCAGGAAATTCACAAATACCTCAACCCCCCAGTGACCCCTGTTCCATATAGTAATGTTACTACATCGTGTTGTCATTCTTTGAATTCATTCATTCAGGCCTTTTATATCTGATCAGTTAGAGGTCCAGAACCTGTTTTTAGCACTTTCTCAGCACATAGAGGCATGCAGTGGTACAATTAAGTAATTTTAGCCTCTGGATTTAATGATCTTATGCCTGCCCCCCACAGTACAGGGTCCACCCACTAAATAACTAAAGAATTGTAGCCTGTAAGCCTTGGCAAGAAGTCCAGTTGAACTTTTACTACAATAACCATGCACTGGATAGCTCTGGCTGAGCCTGGAAATTGTGAATATGAGAAGATTAAAGAAGCAAAATAGAATGGGTGGTTGCTGCCCATTAAAGGGTGGGGGGGTGGGAAAGAGAGAAGAAAGCAGGGAAAGGGGATGGATGCCAGGGAGGGGGAAAGGAAGCAGGGAGGGAGATACAGAAGAAAATGAGATACCACCTGCAATTCTCCGCAGGCCTGCAATTGTCAATGTATCTAACTCTCAACCTGTGGATACAGAAATTGACATGTCTATGGAGGTTTCAGGGAAAGGAAAGACGAAATAGTGGAGGAGGGAAAATGAGATGCCCCCCCAACTCCTTGTGAGTCCCCTCCCCACTTGTAGATATATATTTATTGGGCATTTTCCGTGTCAACTTTGGTGCTATGGAATAGGTTGTTACACTATGCATTGTGCCCTAAATCTCCCAGAATTCAGAAAAGTCTTTCTAGCAAAAGTTGGCCCCGGTCACACGAGAAGTTTTGGGCCGGTAGAGGGACGGATCGGGGGCGCAGCAAACGGGCGCGATCCCACAGCAACATCTGGGAAGCGTGCTGCGCCCGTTCCCAATCCGCTCCTTCCACCCAAAACCCTGCTGCAAAAATGAACCACCTACCGTGGTGGTTCATCCAAGACGTCCGCATCAAAGCCGGCCATGGGATCGCCGGCGCGTCCTTTAACCGGTGCATCCCCCGCTCCAGCCCAAACTGCGCATGCTCAGGCATGCGCAGTTCAGCAGCCTCCCCCTCCTGACTGTGACTTCCTCCCCGACAACTGATCGTGCCAGGGAGCAATGGCGCCGCGGCTAAGGGGATCCGTGGGATCCCGTCGCGGTGTCTCTATTTTGTTGTGGCTGTAATTTGCCGCACTTTGGCCGGTGTTTTCCCTGCCGTGTGGCAGGGACTATTGTTTTTCTGCACCTTAAATTATATGAACTGAGTTAAGAATTGGTGCCTACTTGGATATCAGGAATTTCTTGTTATTTTTGTGATACTTTATTTTAGTCAGTTGTTCTTTATTCTGATCCTTAGTTTTTTAAGCTGTCTCGTCCCTTTAGGAAGAAAGACAGGTTACTAGCTTTTAAAAATAAACTAAAAAAGTAAAAGTAAACTATAGATGTCTTTAGATAACAAGCATAGTATAGATTTAGTATAGATTTAACCTAGAATTCCCTTCACAATGTTTTTCTCAACAGTGTTATTTAGCCAGATCCTGTTACGCTGCTGGATGTAGCCTGGTGTTAATATGCATTCCTAGATATAGCTTGCTTTGCTCACTTGTTTCCCCCTCCCCCCCAATTCTCTCGCTGCCCATTACTCGGAAGCAAGTTCAATTTTCCCCACCTTTTCCTGCCAAAGTTTGACAGCAGTTAACTTAAAATCACCCAGTGAGATTCAAATGTTTTATCTTGATCCAATCCAAAGCCAGGACGTCCAAACCCCACCTACCCTGGGGATCTTCTGTCCATAAAAGAAGGACCCCAGGTGCTAGCAAGTTGTTCCTCAGATCCCCGGTCCAGATCTCTGCTGGTCAGAACTCTGGTTTCCTTCTGAGAACCCCCACTACACTCTGTGGGCTTTCCCCTCCCCTTGTCCTCATCACTCTGCTCTTTGAACCTCAGCCATGTCTGCCCCTGCACCTCTCCGGACTGCAAGCCCTGAATTTAAAGTTGTATGTCCTTTCCCTAAAACTTCCCAATTTCCTCCCTTCTACCTTTTATAAGTGTGCCCTCTTGTTGTGTGTGATTTAATTTATATACAGAGTACGTCATGCAAAATGCCGGCTTGGATGAATCACAAGACAGAATTAAGATTGCTGGGGAAAACATCAACAACCTCAGATATGCAGATGATACCACTATAATGGCAGAAAGTGAAGAGGACCTAAAGGGTCTCTTGCTGAGAGTGAAACAGGAGAGCACAAAAGTTGGCTTGAAACTCAACATCAAAAAAACTAAGATCATGGCATCCGGCCCCATCACTTCTTGGCAAATAGAAGGGGAAGTCTTGGAAGCAGTGACAGACTTCACGTTCCTGGGATCCAAGATCACTGCAGATGGTGACTGCAGCCATGAAATTAAAAGATACCTGCTCCTTGGGAGGAAAACTATGGCAAACGTAGACAGCATAATAAAAAGTAGAGACATTACACTGCCAACAAAAGTCTGCATAGTCAAAGCGATGGTATTCCCAGTAGTAATGTATGGCTGCGAGAGTTGGATCATAAGGAAGGCCGAGCACCGAAGAATAGATGCTTTTGAATTATGGTGCTGGAGAAGACTCTTGAGAGTCTCTTAGACTGCAAGGAGATCAAATCAGTCAATCTTAAAGGAAATCAAACCTGACTAATCCCTGGAAAGACAGATACTGAAGCTGAAGCTCAAATACTTCGGCCACAAAATGACATGAGAGTACTCACTGGAGAAGACCCAGATGCTGGGAAAGATTGAAGGTAATAAAAGAAGGGGACGGCAAAGGATGAGATGGTTAGACAGTGTTACCAATGCAATGAACATGAAATTGAGCAAACTCCAGAGGAAGGCAGAAGACAGACCTGGCGTGATGTGGTCCATGGGGTCACGAAGAGTCGGACTTGACTGTGTGACTGAACAACAACAGTGTGTGATTACTCAGTGAATTAGTTCTCAGATGCCTAGTGTAGGTTCTTTACATTTTTATTAGTTTTATTTTGTATACAATAAAGTTGTGCATTCATGTTCATAATGACTCTCTCATTCTCTTTCTTCATAATTTTATTTTGGAGTATCCCTAATGAGATCCTCAATAGTATAAGAGACTACAAGGTGTCACATTATTCCTTTCTGGAACCCTTTTAAAAGCTAATTTCCCCTTCTCTGGGTCCAGTTTGGGCAACAACATCTGGAATTTAATGTAATACTGTGATAAATATTGTTTAATGTTAGAGTTAAATGTATGCAGTAAAGGTGAAGGACTTGCACTGGTCGGTGGGGATTGGGAAGAGACTGTTGATATTTGGTGTGTTGTTTTTGCAGTTGATGAATAATCCAAAATAATTATTTAATGTTTCCATATGAGTATATGCAACACACATCCATGTGACTCTTAAAACTGTGAGTTTCTAAAATTAGACGTGAATTGAATTTAATGACATAACAAAAAATGACCACAAAAACTGGAAGTGTAATATGTTCCTATACATAATGAAAACAATCTAAGCCTTAATTGTGTAATTAAAGTCGCTCTTCTGGTAACAAACAGATAATTATCTTTTAATGACCCCATAAATCTAGCCTAATTTAACTGCTATTAATATCACACTTGAATTTATAGAGCCTGTTATTGAGAGTTTTTATTTTGTTTTGTTTTCCTAGGGATATGATCGAATATCTTTTTAAAAGAAGCATAATGTTACTTTATTTACTGCTCAAATTTAACATTTGCTGTACCAGCAGTAAAGTGCTAAAGATGAGTTGTATCTGTTACCAACTCTACAAGGTTGTAACACACCAAGTTGAACTGAAATGTGCTTTCCTCCAGAATAAGGGAGCAATATTTACTGATCCACTGGGGATTATTAGGAAGCGGATTGAAAACAAATTAGCAAGTACCATAATGCCCCTGTATAAATCTATGGTGCAGCCTCATTTGGAATACTGTGCACAGTTCTGGTCACCACACCCCCAAAAAGATATTATAGCATTGGAAAAGGTGCAGAAAAGGGCAACTAAAATGATTAAGGGGATGGAACACCTTCCCTATGAAGAAAGGTTAAAGATGTTAGGACTTCTTAGCTTGGAGAAATATCAATTGAGGAGTGACATGATAGAGGTTTACAAAATTATGCATGGGATAGAGAAAGCAGAGAAAGATGCATTTCCCCCCTTTCTCACAATATAAGAACTTGTGGGCACTCAATGAAATTAATGAGCAGTAGGCTTAGAATAGATAAAAGGAAGTAGTTCTTCATCCAAAGATTAATTAACATGTGGAATTCACCACAGGAAATGGTGGTGGCTACAAGCACAGACAGCTTCAAGAGCGGATTGGATAAACATATCAAGCAGAAGTCCATGAGTGACTAGCCACAACATATAGAAAACTACATCTGGAGCAGTAATGCTCTGTATTTTTGGTGCTTGGGGAGGCAACAGTGGGAGGGCTTCTGAAGTTCTGGCCCCACTTGTAGACCTCCTGTTGGCACCTAGGTTTTTGCCACTGTGTGACACAGAGTGTTGGAGTGGATGGGCCATTGGCCTGATCCAACATGGCTTCTCTTATGTTATGATGTTCTCTGCAGGGCTCCCCCAATCTCTTATCCTGCTGTTCCCGAGGTTCTCTCATCAACCAGAAGCAGCCTTTTGGGAATTTCGTGGGATACTGCACGTGTCAGGGCGAGGCAAGAAACTTCCATTCTATTGGCAGAAATACCTGTTATCTAGAATTCATTGTTTCATGAACTAGTGATAACCATTAGTTGACACAAGCTGCATGCAGACTGGCAGTTTGACCCGATATAGGCACATTTTACAAATGGATGAAATGGGCCCTGCCACACAGCCACATCTGTCAGGTGTTCCCAGGTATACTCACCCCGTCAGAGGATGACTTGGAGCCTGGTTAAAATTCCATCACCTGTGAAGTGGTGTTTTTGGTTTCTTGTGCATTCATTGTGCATGGTCGGATGTTTGGACACGGGGGAGCATGCGCAGAATGGATTTGGTAGTCTGAACCTGCAGATCCATTCTGCTGCTAGGGAGGTGGGTTTTTTTAAAAAATCCCTATATGCGCATGTGGGTGCATGCGCATGCTTGCACACTATGTGCACACATGGATTTTGGAAAAAAAATTTGCAGTTTGCTCCATGCCTGAGGCGCCACAATAATTTGGATGCTTTACCACGGGATGTCTCCATGGGTAACCAGCAGCAGGGTGTGCTGTGTGGCTGATATATCCCACTACACTTTAACCCGATTCAATTCGAGGCGGCACCATACCGTGCCAAGCTGCCAGTGTGATCACAGCCACAGTCTTAACAGAAAAGGTAGCCTTCACTCGACTTAAGTTCTATGAACTTGGCTATTAGCCATAATAGCTAAACAAGGAATTCCTTGTGCAGAGACAATATTCCTCTTATACCTTGATGCTGGAGACTAACAACTAGAGGTGGTAAGTTCCATCACACCTTTCTTGTTACATTTGTCAGGGGAATCTACATAACCAGTATGCATATAGCTGAAAAGACTTTCAATTTCATTCCACAACTGCTATTCATTATTTATAGGCCCCAAAGTGGCTTACACTAACTAAATCCAGCACATATATGGAAGAAGGTATTCGATATGTGGATGTGTTTTCATTCCATAAGTTGATGATACAGTACAGGTTTATTTATTTATTTAGATATTTATGTCCCATTTTTTTCTCCCAAAGGGAGCCAAAGCTGCTTACAATATTGTTCTTGTCTCCTCCTCATAACAATAACCCTGTGAGGTAGACTGGGCTAAGAGAGTGACTGGTCCAAGCTCATCCAGCCAGGTTCCAGCGCCGAGCGTGGATTCAAACCTGGATCTTCCAGAACTAGTCCTACACTCTAATCACTACATGACACTGGCTGTTATACCACACTTGTTCAATACTTTTCAGAGTTAGAAATTAGCTAGAACAAGCTGCAGGTGGACTCAGGATTTGACCTCCTGGTCTTATATACCCATCCAAAGATCAAGGTACCAGAGAAATTAATGAATAATTCTGAGCAAATTATCCTCTGTTACATTGATACAGCTCAAATACTAGTTCTATAGCCATTCAGTCCTTATGGTACTAACACACCGTTGCTCCTCCCCCTCTTCCAGCTGATATTTTTGTAGTGCTTCAACAGGATAATTCATTGGAACTAGGTTGTCTGAAAAGTCCAAAGTATGATGGAATTTTATGGTCATTATCCTTTAGACAAGCCACATAAGTTTATATTGCTGGCTATGGAGTCTGTTGCTTACTAGGTACCTTCAGATGAATTAGTTCTACAGAGATTCCCCTTTATCCCAACAGGAAAAAACTAGAATGGGGCTAAGTTCCACCTATGCACCTAACTATTTTTGTTAGAATATCAGAGTTGGTAATAGAACTTGAAATGTTTAAATTGTGTTTCCCTAACAATATCGTTACTAAGCACAAATAACTCAAAATATTGTGAGGGAAATAATTTAAACATTTCAAGTTCTATTTCTATATACTAAACATAAATAAGTACACAACTTTACTACTACAGGGGTATTCCATGGTGGTATTTGCTTTGACTGGCACTTGACCACAAGCTCTTCTGCTCAGTTGCTGCTCAGTGGTAGCTAGAGGTGTCCCCCAAATTCAGAGTCCCTTATCTCAGAGAGAATAGGCCCGGGTAGTCCATGATAGTCGCCTTCAATAAAAGTGAGCATTAAAAGCTCAATTTCTTTTCTTTTGGCTCAGATTGTATATTTGAATCAGAAAAGAGAGTCTGTTGCTCCATCTTCACTTTTGTGGTGGCTGCTACCATGGGTGATGAAAGCCAGTTGCTGGGCAACAAGAGATGGTCTTTCTTCTCCTTTATTCATTGTTCTCTCTTTGTTAATTGTGCTCTTCTAGCATCCTCCCCATTGACTTAGATGCATGATTCTCTTTGTGTGTGTGTGTATGTGTGTGTGTGTACGTCTTGAGAACTGATAACATGAACAATGGCATTTTATAACATACCAGTATTAATGTTTCTAAAGCATTTATAAGCATGTAGAGAAATATAACAGTTTTATTTTATAAAGGCTCCTTTATGGTTTGTTCTACTAGGTAACATGTAACAGTGGAAAACATCAGCAGGGGCATATAATTTAGCATTTGATGTGCTCCAAATGGGGTAGGCAGTTAAAAAAACATGATTAGTACAAGCCATGAAAATGAGATCAGCAACAGTACTCTGAAATAGACCTGCAGGGAACTGATATTTGTTCCAGTGAAGTTACAGGAAAAATACATTAGTCAAGATTGCTATGGATATAGCACTGCCACCTCAGTGTTTGCTCTGTATGAGAATTCAAATTAAGAAGTTCTGGAACATAAATTTAAACTTTCACATGTAAAGAAGTTCAAACAGGAAACCACTCCGTTAAAGATCATTTTTACATCAATCCACAGAAGTTCCTGTCATCAGTCACCACTAGCTTATTTGGTTGAACGGCTGAGATACATTGGCTCTTTAAAAAGTGCTTGCCAATATACTAAGTAACCACACTGCAAATAACTAAAATCATAGGAAATAAAACATGCTCACAAGGACAAGCAAGGAGTAGCTACGTTATCACTGTGGGTTTAAATGAGGCTGGGATTGTTCAAATACTGCTGATCCCATTGGGTGACCTCTTAAGTGCCATTTACACATTATAAAGTTCTCATGTTGTTGGGGAACACCACAAGGACTTTGTGTCACATGTGCAATAGGACTTTTTTGTCTCTCCAGACCAATGCTCCCTCTAAACTGTGGAATTTCGTGAGTAAAAATTCTACTTTGTGAGCTACTGGCATTAAAGTTGTGAGCAAGCAATTTGGCTGCTGCATAAATTAGTTTGCTCTGGAGCCATCCTTCTTGAGCCAAGACAAAAATGTGTGAGCTGGAGGCTAAAAAAACTGTGAGCTTTCTCACACTAACTCAGCTTAGAGGAAGCACTGCTCTGGACACACACAGGCTGTATTCTGTTTCAGACCACAGCATATAGGGAGAAGCAGCTCTAGCCTCTCCCCCCTGCTCATTTTGTGTCTGCAAGCCATCCACTAGAGCCACTATTGGCTCTGTTGTCAACATCATGTAACTTATGTGGCTACAGATAAGTTTCACAAAAGAACCAATAACAACTCCACTGGGTTTTTTGCAGAAATGAAAACAGCAGCGGGGAGAGGCTAAAGATAACTCTCCCTGCCTGCTCTGGTCTCAAGCAGGAAAGAGCCACTGTGCATCTGGGAGGCACAAAACTTCCATTGCACATATGATGTGTCTTTTCCCAACAAACATGAGGACTGTGTAATGTGTAGATGGATCCTCTGAGTGTCCACACTAATATCAGGTAGGAAGAGTTTATCTGCTGTAGTCACCTTTTAAATAATGAATAAAATCTTAGCTTAATGCAGTCTTGATTTCTGTGTCTTCCTTTTGGGGGTTGAGGACCAAATTATATACCAAATACAATGAATAATTGCAAGCAAATTGGAGAAAAAATATGTCACCTTTCCTCTTCTGAAAAGCTTTCAGGGCGGCCTACAAAAAAGGTCAAACAAGCAGAAAAGGAAACAAATCCAGCAACAAAAAAGTCCTCATTAAAAGCAGTCAAAAAAAAAAGGAAGCAGTAAAAATAACCAATAACAAAATGCATGGGAAAACAAAAGGTGGTCTTAACCCAGTTCCTAAATAAAATCTGTAGAAATAGCTCCATCTCTGGATACCATCTGAGCTCAGAAGGAGGGGGTGCTTGGTGCAGGACTTCAGATAATGACCCTAAAACACAGGATGGTTCATATGGGGGCAGTTATGCTAGGCCCAAAATGTTGTGTGGCATTACAGGTAAAAAACACACTTTTTAATCCCCCATAGGGGATTATTTTATTTGCATTTTCTATCAACTACAAAGAAAACAGGGAGGGGTATCTACATACTATAGGTGAAAGTAAAGAAAAACCTCTAAAAACCCAAGAGATGGTGGTCATATACATTACTTATAACATTAGCGTAACATTTATATAAGCTTATACTTAGCTACGTTAAGTGAGTACAAAAATCTTCATGCTTTTGCTAGAGTCTCCAACAAATCTAACTATTTAAAGAGCTCTATAAAGAAATGCTTTTAGTTCGATTATCAGAGAGTCCAGAGAATAATAACAACTCATTTTTTATCCTTTTTGTTTCTCAATCAATAGCTTAGTTTGGGGGCAACAGCCCCTCGTTCAGAAGCTGAGTCCTCATCAGAAGGTGCCAGTAATCCTTCTTCTTCACTTCCCTTGTTGCTGCCATCTTCATCTTTATCTTCTTCACCTGGTGGGATGCCATGTTGAGATAAAAATTCGCATGTCTTTTCCACAGAGTCAATTTTTACTTTTTTATCTTTTAATTTGAAGAGGATGACCTCATGTATACTCCATCTGTAGGCGACATTATTTTTCTGTAAAAACAGTGCCAAGTCTTTAAATTTCTTTCTTTTTTTCCTTATTTCAAATGGAATGTCCTTCAAAATTCTTATTTCTTTGCCTTTGATTTTCAGGGTGGTTCCACTTGTTGCTTTCAAGATTTGATCTCTTATTTGTCTCCTGGAGAATCTCACCACAATCTCACTGGGTATCTATTTCGCTTTGTATAAAACCTGCTTTTAAATCTGCCACCAGTGCCAATGCTTCACATATGATCTGCTTCAAATCTTCTCCTTTAGCTTCAGAAACCACCTGGAATCTCAGGACATAGCTTGCCTTTTCCATTTGGAGCTGTAAAAGTTGAGCCTCATCAATTGCTCTCTTTTTCTCCATCACCTGCATTTGTTTTTTGAGTTTCTGAGTATTGGCATCTACTTCTTTGAGTTCTTGTTCGATTTTCTCTGTCTTTTTAGTGATTCCATTTAGTTGACTTTGTTGTACATCGAATTTTTAGTGTAACAACATCATTTGTTCCAGCAGGGGGTGCAAAGCCTCGTTCAGCATACCTTGGAAGTCTGTAGTAGTGTCCCGTCTAGTAGTGAAACTCGCTGGGCTGGCATTTCTGGCCGAGAGCTTCAGTTTCGTTTGCTTCTCCTTCTCCTCCTTCTTCGGTGCCATGTTTGAGAATTGTTTACCTTTTAAATTTCATTATCAAAGTCTCTTAAAGCTCTGGAAATGCTTTGTAAGTTCTTTAAATCTCTTTATTGTAGTTTATTCGCTTTTACAGACCATTCCCCTTTACGGCTTTGTTTAAAAGTTCAGGTTTTTTTCCTCACAAGGGGGAGGTCCCCCCCTCGGTTTGGTAAAAGGGAGGCTTTCAGCTTTCTTTTTGGTGTCTTCAAGAAACACTCACATTGTATCATAGAAGTTGCCCCCTTCATTTTGCTCGCCTGGCTACCAAGTGCTTGTCCCGGAGTGCATCCCCGAGTCCCCAAGTAGATCGGCAGCGGGACTGTTGGGGCAGGGAATGGTCCCCCTTTGCCGGCTGTTTGCCGGAGGAAGGACCCTCCAAGCACCCCATGACTAGGAGCCCAACACAAGAGCTCCGGGAGGGATGAGGACCATCGCACCCCCTCCCATCCGCCAAATCAAGATTCATGTCTCCTGGAGTGCCGGGAGATCACGGCTGCCATTAAGGGAGCCAAAACCAGAACAAAAAAACCAGAAACAAATTGGAAGATCTTTTTAAAACTGACAAAACATGTTCAGTTAGGCAAGTCCCACTGAACCAGCTGAACAACCTTCAGTGGCAGCTGTTGTATAACCCACTGCAGTAATCTAACCTTTTACATTGATAACTGCATCTAGGCGATCTAATCAGGAGGGCTGTGGCTGGGTTCTAAAATATATGTATTGTTTTTATGTACCATAATAAATTTTAGTTTTTATGATCATAGAATTGACATTTATAATCTGATAGAACTAGTGGTTCCCTTAGGCAACACTCAACACTTTTATGAGGTTCTAAAAAGTTTCTCGTTTTTATCTCCTTTCATAATTTTTTGTCCATGTCTTCCTCCTTGTATCACAGCATTATGAAGGGAGTTTCACACACAGAGAGAACCAATTAAGTGAGGATTCATATTTCATAGGAGTTATTTATGGAAACCATATCCATAGAGGTTTGCATTGAACAATAGCATACTTAAGAAAATTCACAGGAAATAGAGTGTAGACTACAGATGAGATGGTGAGGATTTGCACTTTCATCCTCAGGATGTTAGTAAACCTATTTTCAGTATAGTCCTTTTATCACATTTTTCTTTATTTTTGTCCCCTCCTGCCCTGGAGCAAGTTATCTTGAATTTTTTGCACTTTGATCCTATCTGGGATTTTATTTTTATGTAGTACATGCTAGATATATCCAATAGCAACAGTATATCTTTCTCATAAATTTGGAAAGAGAGAGAGAGAGAGAGAGAGAGAGAGAGAGAGAGATATGCAGGAAGGGAAACATTAAGATAAGATTTTTAAGTGGCTAATTTTATCTTGTGCTATAAAGAAGTTACCAGGTAACATTGCCAAAGTGCCGAGATGACAGACTGCACATCTATTTTTTCTTGAAAAAAGGAAGCCTAGCTAATTAAATGGTGAAAGTCCACTTATGTGCCAGCTATTATTTAACATAAAAGGACGTGGCTGGTCCATGTTTTTTTAAAACAGAGAAAGTATTCTTTCTTCCACTACTACCCTGTTTGAGATCACGGGACCTTTATCTCCCCCCCCCCCCAAATGATATTCAGCATATCATTTTTAATTTATTTAGGGCTCCCCAACCTCTTTGAACACCTTTGGAATTTTAAGGCAGGGTGGCAGGCATCACTACGAAATGGGTTCCACAGGATGTACAGCCAAGCACACATATACACAACTGGAAGGGGGATGAGGAATATAAATGCACACAAGTGAAACCCAAAGAAAGATAACATGCACACAGAAAAAGAGGACCAGTGGGGGAACGGGAAGATAAAACACACAAAGAAAAGATTAAGGTGAGAAAGGGGTCCTAAGATGCTTTGGTGCTCCCTAGCGCCAGTGCTTCACAGCTCATCTACAGGACTTGGTTAAAGGATCATGGATCTTTTTCCGGTGACTGGTGGGAGGATCCAGTTGAAAATCCTCTTCTGTTGTAATCCGCCCTGAGCCTTGCTTGCAAGGAAGGGTGGCCTAAAAACCTAAATAAATAAATAAATACTTTTATTTGTATGAAGGCAGCCAATTACTGCTTCTGTCTTCACAATGGCCCCACCTACTTTCCTGAAGCACTCAAGGAGTGCCTGCAGAAACCATGGCACACAAGGGCATCATGTTGGGAAACCACTTGCAACATAATCCTTCCCTCCTCCATTTTAACCTCACAACAGCAATCATGTGAGGTAGGTTAGGCTGACAGGAGGAGCCAGCACAGCGTTATCGTTTCATCAGACTAATTGGTCTATATGAATTTATATCTAATGGATCCCTCTGGGGTTTTAATATTGGTAGAATTTCAGCTTTCTTCCATGTGTCTGGCATTTTGCCTTCTTTTAGAATATAATTAAATAATCTTTGCATTTCTGGAATCAGAATCTCCGCCATTTCTTTATAATATTCTGCCGTGAACCCATCCAACCCGGGGGATTTCCTATTTTTTAACCCTTTTATTACTTCTGCTATTTCCTTCTTTGTAATTTCTTCATTCAGTCTTTCTCTCTGTTCTGATGTTAACTTCTTATCTAGTTGTTCCTCAAATTTTTGGTTTTCTCCAGATTTAAATAGTTGCTGATAAAATTTAGCAAATTCCTCTCTTATCTGGGTATTTTTAAAAAGCTGGTTCCCCCCATCCCCCTTGACACATCCTATTTTTTGTTTTTCTTTTCTTGATTTTAGATAATTAGCCATTCTTTTCATTGTATTCATATTAATTCTATGATATTCGTTTTTTACTAATATTTCTTTTTTCCACATAGACAAAGAATCTAAATTCTCTAAGTCTTTTTTAAGTTTTTTTAATAATTCCTGAGTCTGCCTATTATAGTTACTCTGAAGTTCCTTTTGTTTTAGCGTGATTTCATTTACTATCCTCCTTCTCTCCTTATTATTTTCTCTTTTAATTCTAATTTCCTTAGCAATATAAACTCCCCTTATCACTGCTTTGGCTGCATCCCAAACTACTTCTTCCCTGGCTGAGTTCCTATTCTCTCTAAAGTAACATTCTATGTTTTTCCTTACGTCCAACCGATCCTCTTCAATTAAAGGCAAATTTGCCTTATATCGCCAAATAAACTCTTTTCGCTCTTCGCTTAATTTAAATTGAACTACCAAAGGAGCATGGTCCGAAATCCATATAGGCTCAGTTATTGTTTTCACCACCTCTATCTCATTTGTTTCCTTTACTAAAACATAATCAATATATGAAAAGTTCTTAAATCTATTAGAGAAGTATGTAGGTTGTAACGTTTTCCCTCCATACATAAATGCATCTTTCAATTTCCATTTCTTAAGCTTCAGAGTTTTACTTTTCCTAAAATCATAATTAACATCTCCTGCCACTACCAATTCGCCTTCATAGAAGTTCTGCAGTTTCTGAAATATCTTATTCAAAAATCTTACCTGGCCTGTATTTGGTGCATATATTGAAGCTATTGTAAACTTCCTATTATTCATCTTAAATTTCAGAAAAGCATATCTTCCTTCTAAGTCTACTATTTGATCTAATACTTCTATCTTCCAACTAGCATGTATAAGGATCGCTACCCCTCTTGCTTTCTTAGTTCCTCTTGCTTCCACCTTTGTTTCCCACAGTGGCGAATTTAACAAAGGTTTTTTATCCTTTTTAGATTTGTGGGTTTCCTGCAAACACACTATATTTATTCCATGTTTTTTAATCAAATTTTTTAATCTGTACCTCTTTAAATCTGAAGCCAAACCATTTATATTTATAGATAACAATTTTAATGTCTCAACCATTTTCGTCTATACATTCATTATATCTTTGCTCATGTCTATCCTTTATTACTTCGATGGTCCCCCTCATCCCCTTTCCCCCTCCCCGAAGAGCCTCCCCTAAGGGGTATACAGTTGGCATACACCTCCTGACCTCTTCGCTACTTGGTTGAGGTCTACGTTCCCAATTCCCCCCTCCCTTATTCTTTCAATCATGTAAGTTTCAATATAAGCCACCATGCTTATTCTATATTGTTTCTGATCCAAATAATTCAAAATACATTAAACACAAACAAAATACCTCAAACACCAACTTATATCTCTATTCACATTATATGGTGCCAATTATAATCTAAGAGCAGCTAGCATCCTTTCTTGGACGTTTTGACTGGCTTTGCAAAGCCTGACTCGATTCTCCTTCTTCACTACTAGATGTAGTTATGTCGAAAGCTTCCCTTTGTTGGGCTTCTTCTTCCTCCATAGCTTCTGATTCCAACGACGTCATACTGATTCCCAGTCTCTCCAGCATTCTCCTTGCCTCTACTGGATTTTTTGCTCGGAAAAGTTTACCTTCTCTAAATACCAGTATTACTGCTGGGTATCCCCATGTAAATAGTATTCCATTTTCAAATAGTTTTTGAGTGTAAGGTTTTAACATTCCTCTTTGCTGCAGCGTCTCTGGAGAAAGGTCCTGTCTTATAATTACTTTATATTCATTAAATTGTAAGTCCTTCTGTGTTTTTAACCTTTTATAAACACTGTCTCTTGTTTTCTCTCTTGCAAATGCCATAATAATGTCCCTTGGCTTTGCTCCCAGACTAGGCTTGGGGCGGAGAGATCTGTGTACTCTTTCAATTTCTTCCGGACCTATTTTTATTCCATTTTCCTCAAACCATTCAAGTATCTTTGTTTCAAGGTCTTTCTGCATAATATCTTCAGGAATGCCAGATAAGCGAATGTTTCTCCTTCTTTGACGGTCGTTAATGGACGCTAATCTTCTAGTCAGCTCCTTAATTTTGGTCTCATTAAGGTCAGCTTTTTTGGATGCAGTTTCTGCCACCCTTTTTATCCTCTTAACTTCTAGTACCAAGTGGCTCAAATCTGATTTAAGAGCTTTAATGTCCCCTCTCACATTTTGCTCTGAGGTGGCAATAAGCTGTGTTAATTCTTTCAATTCCTTCTTAGTGGCCATTTTTACGCTGCTTCTTTTGTTGCAGCCTCCACCCAGGGAGATTAAATAAGAAAATAAACACAGTTTGTATCACTCACTTCCGAAATCTCGTGCAGCTCAAACCTCTTGGTTCTCTGCCACTTTTCACAGATGTTTCAAGTTGTTTCCAAAGCTTTATCTCTCTTCTTTGGCAGCTTAATAACACCTTCTCCGGGAGGTAATTTGGAAGCGTCTTAACCAAACTGACGCATGCGTAGAACTCCAGCACAGCGTTATCGTTAGATTGTCAGACTAGGATCTGGGAGACCTGGGCTCAAATCCCCACTCTACCATGGGGAACTCACTGGACGACCTCGTATTGCTCACTTTGTCTGAACTTAACCTACTTCTCAGGGTTGTTGTGAGGATAACATGGAGGAGAGGAGAAGGATGTCCCAAGGCAAGGAATAAATGAAGCAAAAAAAAAAAAATTAAATAGACGAGGGAAACTGCAAGATGCCATAAAACACACATACACAATGTGCTGCACAAAAACGGAAAATAAAAGAAGAATGGAGAATTTGAAACGCATCAAATGGACTTTAGAAACAAGACAGGGTAATTTAGAACTCCAAAATCATGGGAGAAATTCTGATGACTTCTGTTTTTGGAACCAGAATGCAGAACTAGATTGATCTTTGTTTATGCTCTCAGCAAGCTCATGTTCATATGTTCTCTTGCTGGGTTTCTTTGTTTCCTGTTTTCTCTGTACACTTTAATAATAACTGGTCTGATTCAGAAGAGCTCTTATGATCTTATTGTTTGGAAAATGCTATTAAAATGAATAAAAACAAGAAGTAGTGCTGAATTTTATAAGAATTTTTCTTACTTTTCTTAGCATGACAATAAATTTCTCTGTCAATTTTTGGGAGCTTGAAGAACAGCCATGTACTCTCAGAATTTAGTTTGCGCATGCTTTTCAATAGCCTAATGATTGTTCCAGTCTTTAAAAAAAATTATGCTTATAGGCAATGCTCCCTCTAAGCTGTGGAGCCTTGTGAGCAAAAACTCTACTTTGTGAGCTACTGGCATTAAAGTTGTCAATGAACTATTTTGGCTACTGCATAAATTAGTTTGCTCTGGAACCAGCCTTCCTGAGCTAAGACAAAAATGTGTGATCTGGAGGCTAAAAAACTGAGCTAGCTCACACTAACTCAGCTTAGAGGGAACACTGCTCATAGGAACTTGCAATATGAGATATATTCAGAGTGCATTTGAAAGCTACATTTTCTTTCTACTACTTACCCCTGTTTTCTGAACTTCCAAAAAAATGGCTCTTTGAAATGATTTCTCCCATACTCCCAGATCACTTCCCAGTTCGACATTGAAGTAATGACTCTTGCCATGACCAACTACAACACTGAAGCAATATGGCCTCTGGTCTTCAAGTTCATAGTCTTGGTGAATACCTAAATACAAGTTTGCTTGTAGCCAGCAATCATCATTAAGCCAGAGCTGAAAGACACATTTTAGAAGGTGATACTTCATTCAAAATGAATACTGAGAAAAGAATAGTTGCTTTGAATGTATTTATTAAAGCTATCATCTGACTAAATAATTTCATTAATAATTTCTTTTAATTAATCAATCCATAAATGTCTTAATTTAAAGTGTGAACTGGCTCAGGTGAAGACAAGGAAGGGAAGAAAAAAAGATGTTGGATTGAGAAAATAAATTTTATTTCACTTTTATTTCTCTTTCTTCATTCTGTATTCATGTGGCTCTCTTTTCTGCATTCAGAGTGAATACATGTACGTTAAATGAGGTGGAAATGGTGTGAGCACACGTTCTCTGCTCCAAAAACAGAATCCTCAGAAAGCAGAAAATATGGACGCAAATTACCATGTACTCAGGAGACATGAGATCAAACTCCTACCATGGGTATGATCCTTGACCAACAATTAATTCTAAGTATGGAAGTTCTCCTGTGAACATAGAGCTATTCTGTCTACAATGTATTTATTTAAACCATTCCCAAACTAAGGTAAAATGATTTACAACCATTATTTAAATACATTATAAAATAATCTTTGGAGATCATTTCCCAAATCTTCCCACTCCACTGAAGTGAATGAAAATGTTTACGCGTACAGAAGCTCAGTGCGTGCTAGGGTTGCAAGGTCCCTTCTGACAACTGGCAGGGGATGGGGGGGGACTTACTAGGAGCAGGACATTGCCAGACAATGTCACCGGCAACATAGCTATGTCACTTCTGGTGTGCACTGGAAGTGGCATCATCACGCTGCAATGTCATTCTGGTATTTAAGCAAAAACTCTGGTAAAATGGATTATGCCATAGTTTTTTTGCCCAAATACTAGAGCATTGCTTGGATGTTGCCAGCATCACTTCCAGCATGATGATGTCACCACATCACTGGCAATGTCACATGGGCCTTCCTCTTTCTCCTGGTATGCCCCTCCACTGGCCAGCTGATAGGTGGGGGGGCAGGGCCTGGTGGCAGAGGACCCCCGCCTCCACCAGATGGGCTGGCAACCCTAGTGTATGCACTACTGCATACAGAGTGAAGTAAGTCAGGATGTCAGAACAGTGCCAAGCAAGATATATATTTCCTGGCCTAAGTGCACCATCGAGTAAATGGAAGCCACAAAGACAAAGGTTGTGATAAATACCATTTCAAACGGAGGCACGTGAATAAAATGCAAAGTTTAAATTATATTATTACTCATAACAATAACCACAAGATAGCTGCATTTGTATATCTGAATTTATGTTGCTGCTTTCAACAAACACTACTCTCATCTTTAATAATAATTTCCTTACGTATTGGCCATTTCCAGCTCTCCCATTGGCTGTGGAGTGCGCTCTGTCAACCATTGGCACATCAAATGCCACTCAAGAGTACTAGTGTGCCATTGGCTGGGTTCTGAGTCTGCTCCTCTTCCCCGCCCACTTCCACCTCAGCCACTGAGAATAACCACCAAACGGCTGTCTCTTCTGATGAAGACACTTCTCCTGCTTGGCTCCTGTGTGAATAACTTTTCCCTCAGTGGCTGTTGCTAGGCAACCAAGCTTGGTTCTGTCAGTAAAAAGACAAAGGAATGAAGCCCTTTCCAGGCCTTTGTGGGGACCTTATTGGAGCCAGTCCCGACTAGGGTTGTCAGCTCCAGGTTGGGAGATTTGAGGGATGGAGCCTGGAGAGGGTGAGGGTTGAGGAGGGGTGGGACCTCAGACAGGTATAGTGCCATAGATTCCACCCTCCAAAACAGCCATGCCCTCCTGGGGAACTGTTGTTGCCAATCTCCAGGCGAGGCTGGAGATTGCTCAGAATTACAACTGCTTTCCAGGAGGGTGGGAGGAGGAGATAGAAATCTGAAATCAGAGGGGAAGATAATGGCAGGTTGATAGTTGGCTGGGAAGGAGACAGAGTTGCCAACTCCAGGTTGGGAAATTCCTGGAGTTTTGAGGGGTGGACCTCAGACAGGTACAATGGCATAGACTTCACTCTCCAAAGCAGCCATTTCCTCCTGAGGAACCACAGTTGCCAACCTCCAGGTGGGGGCTAGAGATCACTCAGACTCACAACTGCTCTCCAGGAGGGAGGGCAGAAGTCAGCTGCAGTCAGAAGGGCAGATAACAGTAAGTTGATGGTTAGCTGGGAAGGAGGTGGGGTTGCCAACTCCAGGTTGGGAAATTCCTGGATATTTGAGGGGTGAAGCTTGGAGAGGGTGGAGTTTGAGGAGGGGTTGGCCCTCAGACAGGGACAATGCCATAGACTCCACCCTACAAACCAGCCATTTTCTCCTGGGGAACCTTATTCCTAGTGTTGATATATTTTAATAAAGGTATCCCTTTTAAAAATCCTGAACATCAGACTAGTAAATCAAACAAGCAGTATTTTTACTTATGAGCTTATAGTATTAAATAGGGGTGTGCATTCTGGTCTACCCGGACTTAAAATATAGATGAAAAACAATTTATTGTTATTTTTCTGGATTTATTTCAGCTTCTGAAATATATCTGGGATTTTTCAGGAGAACCAGAAAAAAATTCTCCCCCAAATCCTGGATTATAGTCAGGAATTACTGCCAAAACTGGGTAGCCCAGCAGAGCCCCAACTAAGCCTGTGGGGAAAACTCTCCATGCAGGATGGGCTTCAGGGTGGGCTCTGTTGGGCAGTCCTGTTCAAACTGGGCTGCCCAGCAGAGCCCCAGCAGATACTGCAAGGAGAACACTCCCCACAGGATGGGCTTCTGGGTGGGCACTTTTGGGCAGTCTGATCTAAACCTGGCTGCCCAGCAGTGCCCCAGTCAAGCTTGCAGGGTAAGTTCTCACAAGATCAGCTGCTTGGTGAGCTCTTTTGAGCAGTCCGGTTTAAAGGAACTGCCCCAAAGAGCCCCAGTTGAGCTGCCTCTCAGCTGTTTTTAGTGGCTTTGCTGCTGCTTTTTTCTTCTTGCTGTTTTTTGGTATGGGTCAATTGTACATCAAAAAATTGGGATTTCTGACAAATCTAAGATCCAAATACTTTACTGGGATTGGAATCTGGGTTTTCCCCCCAGCAATCCCAATGCTTTTTTCAAGTCTAATAAAACCGAACTGAAAAATTCCAAGAGAAAAAAAATTGCACACCTCTAGTATTAACTTAATGCTTTTAAACATACAATATTGGCTTACGTGGGCCACTTTCACATTACTGTTCTAAACTGGATGTTACCCATTGTTGGCCCAGTTTCAAGTAAAGTAATACAGGGATGGGAGTTTCATACAGTGGATTTCATTCCATTAACGAAGTGCTCTGGCCATTTCAAACAGCACCCCTTCAATCCCACCTGTTTTTGCACCACAATCTTTCTCAGACTTTTTTTGGGGGGATCATTCTAAGTTTAGCGTTATTGTGCTAGACCAAAATAGCTGCAAGGTATCTCATTGGTCCCACTACAGCACTAGACCTCTCCCAAAAAGTCCAAGAAAGACCATGTGGCAAAAAAGGGCAGGGGGAAAAAGCAGCACTATTGGAAGCGCTGCAGACATTTTAAACAGTGACTCAGAAGCACAAAGAAAAGTTGAAAATGGAAGGAAGCAGTTTAACTCAAAACGGCTCAACCCCGCTTTGCTAACTGGACACAAGGAGCTTTGTATGAAAAGGTAAATAAAATTCATTGGCAGTGGGTTGCTGAAACAGTTGTGTATGAAATGACACCAAAAAATCTGTTAGCAATAGGATACTAAAACAGATTACAAAGGCTTTTTGAAAGGGGCCTGAGTCATTATGTACTGGAAATTAAGGCAGCAGGTTCTGAAGGGAACCAGTCTCTCTGCCTAACTTATTCTGAGTATTATGGTGAGGGACCTGATAGCACATCCCCATCACTAAATTACTTTTGGGGCCCTAGGAAGCCAGAAAACAAAAAGGGCCAGTTCCTCCACAAAATTGCTGTGGGTGACAATTCCAGGTCCCAAAAGTAATTTAGTACTCGTTGTTGTTCAGTCACACAGTCAAGTCCAACTCTTCATGACCTCATGGACCAAAATGCTCAGGGTGATCTTGAGACGGAAAATGAAATCAGAGAGAAAATATTTGTTCCTGCATGGATGTTTTCAGGAGGGGAGGATATGAAGCTTAGGCAAATAGTGGTGACAAGGAATGGAGTTATAGAGCTTACAGACAAATTGCAAACTAACAAATCACCACAACCAGATGGTATCCATCCTAGAGCCCTGCTGAATAAAACCCAGCATGGTTTCTGCAAAGGTAACTCCTGTCTCACTAACCTTAGAATTCTTTGGAAGTGTCAATAAACATGTGGACAGGAATGAGCCTGTAGACATTACTTATTTGGATTTCCAGAAGGCTTTTTGACAAAGTCCTTTACCAAAGACTCCTGAGTAAATTTCAGAGTCATGGGATAAGAGGACAAATCCTCTTATGGACTGGAAACTGGCTAAAAACAGGAAGCAGAGAGTAGGAATAAATGGTCAGTTCTTGGAATGAGGGGACGTGAGCAGCTGGGTCCCTCAGTGATCTGTATTGGAACAGGTACTTTTCGAGTGTACACAAATGACTTGGAAGTAGTGAGGTGGCCAAATTCCAGATCACACCAAATTATTTAGAGCAGTTAAGACAAAAACAGATTGCAAGAAGCTCCAAAAGGATCTCTTTGAACTGGGGGAATGGGCATTAAAATGGCAAATGAGATTCAACATGATAATCCCAGTTTCCCATAAACACTGAAGGGATCTGAACTGGCAGCGGCAGACCAAGACCTTGGGGTGGTAGTGGATAGCTCAATGAAAATAGTGACATAGTGTGTGGCTGCTGTGGAAAAAAGCGGGGGGGGGGGAAGAGAAATTCCATGCTGGCCATCATTAGAATAGAAATAGAAAATAAAACTGCAACAATAAAACTGCCCTTATACAAATCCTTGGTGAGACCATACTTGGAATATTGTGGTCAGTTCTCGTCATTTGAAAAAGTTATTGTAGAGCTTGAAAATGTACAGAAAAGAGCAGCCAAAATGATCAGGGGGCTATAGCAGCTGCTCTGTGGGGATCGATTCAAACCCTTAGGACTATTGAGCCTAGAAAGAGGTGAGTAAGGGGAGAAATGATAGGTGTTCATAAAATTATGCATGGCTTGGAGAGAGTGGACAGACAGAAGCTTTTCTCACTCTCCCATAATGTTAGAACCCAGGGTCATCCACTGAATCTGAAGTGTAGGAAATTCAGGCAGCCCCATAGCTAGATGATTTTCATGGGGGAGCACTGGGGGGCATGGCATCACTTGTGATATCACAAAATAATAAAATTAAAATAAAAACTCTGAGGGGCAACCTGAGGAAAGGTGGCGGTCTGAAGGGAAAAAGCCTGGCCAGGGAGACCAGAGAAGAGCCCCCCCCCCAGCCTGCCAGCCTCCCCACGCCCTTGCTTCACCAGCAGCCAGCTAGCCTGGAAGAGCAGTGGTGGTGAGGGGCAGAAGACAGCTTCATGTGTTCATAAATCCTGATCCTACTTTAGGGAACTCACTGGCCAGACCTTACAGCTGCCAGCTGTGCCAAGAAACCCACATCAGGGTGCCTGTTTTTCCCTCCTCCCCATCCAAGTGAGGTGCCACCAACCTGCCAGCCAGAGAGGAGGAGAAGGAGAGGCCAGAGAGACCTGCGCACCTGTTCTTCAGACACCAGGCCCTGGGGAAGCCCAAGAACAATGCCTCCAATGCCAGATGTGCCATGAGCCTGGAACACCCCATCAAGCTCTACTCTGCCTCACAGCTGCTGTGCCTCTGAAAGCCCCCCCTTCAACACTGCACCCCTGCCCTGCCTGCTTGGCCCGCTGCCTCTTTCCCAGGATGGGCTCTAGGATTCAGTGGGGGGCACTGGAAATCAGGAAGGGGAATTACCTTGTATGCCCCACACAGCCCTGGATTCAGGGCAGACAAAAGGAAGTATTTTTGTACACATAATTAATTTGTGGAACTTGCTGTCACAGGATGGGGTCATGGCTGCCAACCTGGAAGGTTTTAAATGGGGGAGTGGACAAATTCATGGAATACCAGGCTATCAACAACTACTAACCATAAAGGATATCTGCTCCCTCCAGTACCAGAGGTATTATGCCTCTTTAAATCAGTTGCTGGGGAGCACCGGCAGAATAATCCTGTTGTAGTCTTCCTGTTTGTAGACTTTGTAGATGTAGCTGGTTGGCCACTGTGTGAAGAGAATGTTGGACTTAATGGGCTTTGGTCTGATGCAGTTTGGCTCTTCTTCTGTTCTTATCTCTAAATGGTGTGTATGTAGACAAGACATCTGGCTAGTTTGCTGAGTTCATTAAAGGGGGGGAGGGCTTCCTGATGGATTTGTTTGATAGGGTGCTTATCACAGTTACGTTACTGGGTTGGCTTTACTTATTTGAGATATATGTAGGAGGGTTAGGGGGTTCATGTTTGTTTAGATTGTATTTTATATGAGTTTTAATTTATTGCTAGCTACTGTAAGAAACTTGATGGAATAACGGGAAAGATTAAAGCTGTAGAATAAATATTGTGCAAGGCCTTGACCTGCAATAATTCTCTGGGTGGGAAAAAAAAGATGAACCAATGTGATACAAATGTTTAAATTACATATTGATTGGTTATGGGCAGAGATAAGACCTGGAAAAATGTTTAAACAATGCAAAGTGTCCTTTCAGTTCAGTTACATGGTTACAACATGGTCTAAATGGCTATAGTATTGAATATATGCATGACTGACTCAGGTGGGGTGCATACATGCCGCCAGATATAGTGCAAATGATGTGGTAGAATCCTGAGGTTGTTGAGCTGATGATTACTTCAACCTATAAGTGGGAAGGTTCTGTTCTGAATGTTCACCCTTGTTTTAAAAATTCCCTTTTAATTAAACAAATGAGCATTGTGGGGAGAAAGGTTCTTCTAGTCTGGTTTTTTCCTTCTATGCTCATTTTCTAATTATAGACAAGGTTTTTTTAAAAATGCAGGGAGTACTTAAAATCTATTTCACTACCTAAAGTTTGAATAGGAAAAATATACTCTACCACCTCATCACTCAACCACCTAATTCTGTTCCGTGAAAAGATCAGCTCTAATAACCCTATCCTAAAAATTCCCTCCAACACTGCAGTGAAAACAAGTTAGGGAGCAATTCTGTTATGCTCAAGTATCTGTGGACTGGGACAGTGAATTTAAAAAATGTACCCGGTCTGTAGATTTTATAAAATGTAAAATGTGTTTTTTCTTTGTTATGTCATAATAAAGTCTGCTAAGAGAAACGGATTTATAAAAATGTCTCAGGAACATTTTCTGAGGGCAAACTGAGTCTTAGAATTGGTAATGGAGAAGATTTAATCTCTTCCTCAAATTAAGTTTACTCCAACTTAATTGATTTGCTTTGCATTTTCTTCATTATCATTTATACCAAAATGTCAACAGAACAGAGGCTAGAGTCATACATTTAAGCTTTTGTGTTTCAGTCAATGTATTCATCAGGACTGGCAATTAAGTATTCATTTATTTAAAAGTCAAAAACATAAAGGGCTGAGTCTTGGGCATCTCCCCCCAATTGTTTTTCTCCCCTCAAAATGAAAATGTAGCCATGGAATATGGTTTAAGAATGGCTTATTCTTGAGATTAATCTTTGCCAGAATATTAAGAGAGAAACTGAGTGCCAATACAACAATGATACCAAACAAATAAGGGGAAAGAACACCCACATTTCAAAAAGGATGCAATTAGCTAGACTTTCAGTGCCTACTGACGGATGTCCATAATATTTAAAGTGACTGAAAATGGGAAATACAAATACTACACAAAGGGCAATTATCAGATTCCCCCCCCACAATTTATGACATGTAGGTCATGTGGTAAAGGGGATGTGGTGGACATATGGCTTTGGCTGAGACCGGAATGACACCAATAAAGTGTGTTTACCCCCCCAGCCACCCAGCATGCTTGTCCTGCTTCTGGTATCACCAGAAATCATCACATGACTTTAATGTTTCCATACGGTAAAGGTAAAGGTTCCCTTGCTCGAAAGCCAGTCGAATCTGATTCTAGGGTTGCAGTGCTCATCTCCGTTTCAAAGCCGAAGAGTCAGCGCTGTCCGAAGACATTTCCGTGGACATGTGACCGGCATGACTAAACACCAAGGCGCACGGAACGCTGTTACCTTCCCACCAAAGTGGTACCAATTTATCTACTTGCAATTTCTTGCTTTCAAACTGCTAGGTTGGCAGGAGCTGGAACTAGAGACGAGAGCTCACTCCGTCATCTGGCAACTCGGGTCTCGAACTGCTGAACTACTGACCTTCCACAGCCTGCAGTTCAGCGTCTTAACCACTTGAGCCACTGCATGGTACATGTGTGTATGTAGGCTTATGTGCACAGTTGTGCTGTGTAGTACTATGAATATTGGATTTTATATGCTTATGCATTCCTCCCAAATATTATGCCTATGCATGGATGTATGAACATATGATACTGCTTTATATTGTGTCGCGAAATTTTCCATATATCCCAGTATTAGCTACTGTGCCTATTCTGCGTCACTGATGTAGAGTCTCAATCAGGATCTTTCTCAGTCCTGTTACTTGAGATTCTTTTCACTGAAGATACCTGAGACTGAAGTAGAATATTCTGCATGAAATGTAAATATTTTACTACTTAGCTATGGAGAAGATCACCAGGCTGAGGAGGCAGAAGTGCTTGATCTCACTTTCCAACCACATGTTGGAGATCAGCTGGGGAGAGTATCACCAAACTGGGACAGTTTAAGCCAGATGATAATGGGAGTTCCTGGCCTCCCGGCAAAGCCGATGAAGTCCGGGGGCTGTTTTGCTGCCCTGGAGGAGCCGGGGCAGCAACAGAATCATGACGCACGGCGTCATGACATGGGCGGGGTAGGCGGAGCTGGCTCAGCTAAATTGCCAGGCTCCACTCCCACCCAAAGACAGTCACTGGCTCGTGTTCATCCACCCTCCCGCCCTGTTTTAGTGCAGGCTTTTGCTGGTCACCTACTGGGGCCAGGTAGAAATGTTTCACTTTTACCCGGAATTGGCAGATTGGGTGGAGGTGTTTTCGCCTACCTTGCACTGAGAGCAGTGGATTGAAGTGATGAATGTGGTGGTCAGCAGTTAAGTAGGTTTGTCACTTGGCAGGCTGGTGCGGGCAAGAAACTGGAACTGGTGAGTACCTTACGGTGTTTTCCCCATTAGGGAACAGGGGGTCATCAGGAACTGCCTTCAGATTTTCAGGGCCAGGGTGGGGAATGGTGATCACCTCCTCTGGGAACCTCTTAGGGTATGCTCCTCCCTGCAAGTTGTCAGGCTTCAGGGGTAGGCACTCCTAGGTGGCAACCAGTTTGCTGGGCTGCCGGTCATGAGCCAGATCGATGGCTCAAGGCCAGAGCCGGGTGACCCACCCGAGAAAAGGGCAAGGAGGTTGGTCAGGGAAATGACACCTGCCTTGCCTGTTCTGTGCTCGCTTAGCTGGTCCCTTGCCACAATGTTATGTTCAATAGTTAATAAAGTGGCCCTTGTTTACTTCCAAACTGCTGTCTGTCTCATTATTCCAACTGGGGGGGGGGGCAATCCACTATCTATACACATAATTGTAACAGTTCACTGTTAAGAAGTGACACTAATGTTTTGTTCAGTGAGGTTAATCTAAATGTACCATTAATTCTGTTTCAATTATAGAGAAACAAACTTTCGTGCTAAAACCATATACTCTGTAACTTACTGGTGACCTACCTTGTGAACTTTAAATAAAACCTCACAGAGGTTATATATTTTTTCAGCTCGTACCCAATCTAACGTGCTTACCTGTAATAATAAAATAAATATTGTTAGAATACTTTGTGAATGTAAAAGCCTTCATGAAATTTGAGTAATTTCTATTCTGTGTCATAATCTATGTTGGTCATTTTATTTAAAGTTGTTAATTATGCGTGCACTATCAACACCACTATATTTCTGCTACCACAGATCCTGGAGTAACTTTTATGTAATAAATATGTTTTTTAAACCCCTGATAATAACATATGGGTCCCCAAATTTTGGCAAAACACTTCGGGAACTTCATTTCTTCATTTTAGTAATTAAATAAATATTTAGAGGCTAAGCTTTTTAATTTTACAGTCTGGGCCCTAATTTTTTCCAAAGAAAAGTGGAAACCACAACTGGCCATATTTATGCTGCCCAAATACCATTATAGTATTTGCCCAGTCTCCTGGTAATGTTTTTTCTTCTTCTTATTTTGTTAATTGAATTGAAAAATAAGTACACACCGCATCTATATAAATATATACACTCTAACAACTCCCCTGTAAATATCAGAGTTATTATTTGCTCGAAGAGTACTGTTGCCACCAAGCCCTCATACTGAGGCTTTCCCTTTAACTTCAGTCATGAGGACCCCAGAATTTGCTATTCCAAACACTTGCAATATAAAAGCAGAGAATGGAAGAATGGGGGAAGAATGAGAGGGACACCCATCCTGATCTTATCATTATTCACTTACTAAAAAGAAAGATTCAGACCAACTCCAGTAGGACAGTTAGACCATTAATGAGGACTCATCAGCTTTCTTAGCTAATAAAGTGTTCAAGAACAGACAGATGATGGAAGCTAAGAACATGCTATTAGAATATTGCCCAACAAATTACCAAAAGTTTTGGATGTTCAAATATATGGTGACAGTGGACAGAATCATCTGTACAGCAAAATGGAAACCAGACATCTGTCCAAGCTTAGAAGAATGGGAAAATAAACTTGCTGATTGTGCAGCAAAACCTATTTCCTTTCCTTTTATACCCTTAGAAGCTCATTGATTCACAGGAGCAGCAAAAGATACTTGCTTCTTTTTTATGGAAGGGCTAAAAGCACTGAGACAAATTTTGCAGTTACTAGAGTAAACTTAGGGTCCTTACTACTGAGCAAAAGAGCCAGGGTTACCAAAGTGTAGGGGGATGGTTGGCTGATTAAAGGCTTAATATAATGATCCCTTTTTTTCTCAAAGAACCTGCATTCAAGCAGGACATGGATGGATATCTATCTTATTCAGGCTACAAGGGCAGATTCTCTCAGAGTAGGGCCTATTCAAAAATGCCCACTGTAAAATCATTGTAGGTATAATATTCAATCTTGCCAACAAAAGAGTTCTACGGTAACATGGGTTAGTAAGATAGTACATATGGGGGGGGGGGGAGATCTTGGGAAAGAAAGACCAAAAGATGAGCAAACTCTGTGGGCCCTCAGTATCAGACTACTATAATTGATTTCTAGGACACACTTTTTGATTAGAGAAAATGCTTTGGATTTGCCCATCTCAAAAAATATAATTAATTGACATTCCAACTATCATCAATTTCTCATCCAGGCTTTCATCCAAATCTATTTGTGGGTATCTTGATTTAGAACAGCACCTTCAGCACAGAGCTGTTTAAATCTCAGTTTAAAGGTATAAAGCCATGCTCTGGCTTCCAGGAGTCTGTCCAAATTCTGCCCGCAATACGATGTTTGACACACAGCAGGGAATATTCAGTATTTTTCTTTAAAATTGGGCTAAGGGTTGATCGATGTTATTAGACTTAGCTTTATTCCGAATAGCTGAGCCATAAAGGATGAGAGGAACCACTTCCAAATTAAAAATTTACACTGCTCCAGAAATATACTCCTCCCCTTATTATGGAATAACCTATTTATGGCACTTGCACAAAGTTTAGTTTTATTAAGTGCTATTCTAAGTTGAGGGGTCCAAGACAGATCTGCTAAAAACAAAATCCCCAAATAGGAGAAGGCCTTGATTGCTCAGTATTGGACCCATTGATAGATCATTGAGATGGACTCCATTTTCTGGTCTTGGTGAAAACTAGGATCTTAGATTTCAAATAGTTAATCACCAGGCTTTCTCGAGAGCAATAATTAGAAAAGGATTGCAAGGCCCTTTGCAGCCCAACCCTAGTTTGGGACAAGATCGCGGCATCATCCACTTAAAGTAAAACAGGTGCCCTAATCTCAGCTAATTTTGGTGGATGGCGGTAGTCATTAAAGATTATTGCTATGTCATTTAAATGTAAATTAAACCAAAAAAGTGCCAGCAAGCATCCCTGTCTTACTCCCTTTTTCAAATTCAATGGATTTGTTAAATTCCCATCACACCTACATCGTACTTGAGCAGACAAACCCAAATATAATAGTTGAATAAGTCCTAGAAGTCTTTTGCCCACAGTAGTTTGATTAAGTTTGTTCCACAATCTGGGGCAATTTATAGAATTGAAGGACCCCTTGAGGTCAATAAAAAGTCAGTATTGATGCCCCCCCTTAAAGGATGAGTATTTCTCAGCCAGATGATAAAGAACTAGATAGTGGCTGCATGTAAAAGAACCCCGCCTAATATCCCAATAAGGTTTCTGATTCCATCCAATCCAGGAGCTTCTTTAGTAGATAAGCAAAGTATAGCTTTCCTAAAGAAGAAATAAGGCTGATTAGTCAATAAGAGGATGGATCACTTCTGGACTCCTTTTTAAAAATTGGTAACAGGACAGATCACTTCTGGACAGGGGTCATTTGGGGGGGACGTGGGGGGACGCCATCCCCCCGGGTGAGGTGCGGGAGGGTGGGGCCTGGAGCTCCCTGCTGGTGCCCGCTGGAGGTCGCCGCCGGCTGTGGGGAGGACACACTTCCGGTGATGTCAGGGGATGTGGCATATGCTAATGAGTTATGCTAATGAGTCCCCTAGCTCTTTTTCTACGAAATGACCCCTGCTTCTGGATCCCTTTTAAATAACAGAGTGTTTCCATGAATTGGGTATTTGTCCACTGATGTTACTTTGAGTGAAAATTGGAGCCGGAACTGTAGCCCACCAATATCAATCATCCTTAAATTGCTCATTAGGGATTAGATCAGAGCCTGGGGCTTTTCCTAGTTTTAATCCCTTGATAAGGCAAATGACTGCCATAATTGATACTTCAGACCAAGATGTTGCTACATCAAGAATAACAATAAAGGATGTGGTAGGGGTACTAGCACTAGCATCAGAGAATAGCTTCTTGAAATAGTTTCCCCATGTCAGAGGGGCAATACAGTATGGAATTTTAAGAGGTTGGGTTCATAGCAGTATTGATGATAGACTAGAAGGCCTTATTATTGTTGTTATTAATAGCTGAAATGAGATATCCCCATTCCTTATTAAGGGCCATCGGTCTCCTTGTTTTAATTAGTTCTCTGTATGTTTTCTTCAGTACCATCAGCTCTTGAAGAGTTGATATTATACAGTTACTTTTAAACTCATTATGCTTCTTTTGAATACACCTTTTCATTCTTTTACAGTCACTATCAAACCATCTATTCCTCTTAACTTCAGAGGGTGTTCTATCAAGGTTCTTTTTCATGTAAAGGCGTCTGAACAATTTTAATACCTCATCCAAATTATGCAAATAGCTAAGCACTGAATTAGACTGCAAAACCCTGTTAACAAAAGTATTACAAGGGATGGAACCCATTATGATTCGAGCCTTGTCACTAGAGTTGGAGCTCCAGTGTAATTGACAGATTTATTTTGATGTTGAGAAAGAGGGAAGCTGTGTTCCAGAATAAGACAATGTTCTAGAGATAAATCTATGGGGGGGGGGAAAGACTGGGAGATGATCACTTCCCATGTAATCTCCAACTTTTAGGAACTCAAGGTGTGAGAGATATTCAAGAGGGGCCAGGATATAATCTATTATTCTGCTCCTTTGGGACTCACATAAGTGAAATCACTGGTTCCATTAACCTCTGTATAATCATTCAATGGAATAAAGTTTCTCTGAATTGCAAATTTAGCCAGCTCCGAACCACCTCTGTTTATTACATCATCCTTAGATTTTCTATTATGCTAAGCAGGGCTGAGAAGTTCATCATTATCAGGGCCTAATAGTTTAGAGAAAAATATATAATCGTCATTGCCTAACCTTGCATTAAAGTCACCCACTAGTATTAGGGGACCCTTGGAAAACGGGCCTGCAAGTCATCAACAACTTTTCCCAGGCAATCCCATCACTGAATCATTATACTGGGAGTGGATGAAGAAATGTAAACCGAGGAAATGTCATGTCATCCAACTTTAATAGAAAAGCAATAATCAGATAATCTGCCACCAGGAGGTCACAAGGCTCAAACTAGTTGAAATTAAACAAGCTAAGCCCCCCGTGGTCTGCCCCCCCCCCCGGACCTATAACTACTCTTTGATAGAGAGTAAGATAACCAGGAAAGATAGGTTCGTCTATTAACCAAGTCTCCTGAAGAAGTAAAATATCAAAAGAAGCCATAAAAGCATTGGTATCTTTACAACAGACTCTCGAGGCCCAGTAAATATTTACTTTTTCTGTTCTATAAATTCTGCAATGTATAATAAACTTGATATATAAAATTTATTATATAATCCCTATTTTCCTTTTGTATCCCCTCTGTATCATTAATTTTTTTT
This sequence comes from Gekko japonicus, assembly GCF_001447785.1. Lineage (NCBI taxonomy): Eukaryota > Metazoa > Chordata > Lepidosauria > Squamata > Gekkonidae > Gekko > Gekko japonicus. The sequence goes on along the minus strand of NW_015159724.1, from coordinate 868,713 downwards.
TAACAAAATTTTATTGTTTTTCTTGTTTAAATACATTATAATACACATACCACGTCTTTTCAACTTTGTCAAATAACATGCTACACAGGGTTAGGTTGGTATAACACAATAATTAACAATTCAATTTAACTTTAAACAGCTTTTGTATAGGCACTTGCATCAAGATTTCTAGTACGACCAATAACCTTGTATTTTCTATCGATTAATTAAATAGCATTATTTTATATTTTGCCTGTACAATGTTTTCCCATTCAAAATTCTCCAAAGATATTTTTTCTAATATAGGGTTCCAGATGCTAAGAGGGCTATAGAATTCGCTTTCATATTTAGTAGGTGAGTCATAAATCGAAATATTTTCAATCATAAATATGTCCCAGATTTTGTTTATCCATTGCGCCAATGTCGGCGGGTTCTTGTCTTTCCAATTTTTGGCTATTGTCATTTTGGCTGCTATGAACAAAAGATTTACTAGGTGTTTTGTTTTTTCAGGGGGTCGTATCTGCGGCCAAAGATGGAGAAGCATCAGTTCTGGCGATAGAGGTAAGTTTGTATTCGTAAGATTGTTAATTTGGATTAAAACTTTGTTCCAAAATTTTTGTATCTCTTTGCAGGACCACCAGTTGTGATAGAAGTTTGCCTTTTCTCCGCAATTCTTCCAGCAAAAGGGCGACACGGAAGGGTAGATATGGGTCAGTTTGGCGGGTGTCAAATGCCATCTGGTGAGTATTTTCCAATTTGTTTCCTGAACCCCTATGGAATTTGAGATTTTCAGTTGGGTTTTCCAAATGTCTTCCCACTGTTCCTCTGAAAGCTTTATGTTAAGATCTGTACACCAAGCTTTTTGGTAATTATGCATTTTTATGTTTTGTGTGGATAGGATGTTTTTATATAGTTTGGCTATAAGTCCTTTCTTTGGTGAGGGTTTTTCCAAAAGTTTTTCCAGGTCTGTAAGCTGCATTTTGCTCGCTGGAAGAAAAGTGGTTGTGTGAATTAAATTTTGCACCTGTAAATATTCGTACCAGTTAATTGTAGTTTGAAGTTTAGTTTCTAAATCTTTTTTCAGGATCATCTTTCCTTGACTTAGCACATCTTTTATTTTATATATCTTATATGCTCTCCATGTTTCGAAGGAGTGTGATTTTTCCGCAGGTGGAAACCATTTTTGACGTGTAAAGATTGTGAGTTTGGAATAATTATTGAGTAGTTTAGGTTTAATGTCGTACCATGCTCTGATGGTTGCTTTCGTGAATAAGTTTTCGGTTTGGTTTTCTGCTTCTTTGTAAGATTTATGCCACAGTAGTTCTTGGAATGATATTTCTGAAAGGCAGGTGTCTTCAATACTTTTCCAATCAAGTGAGCTATCATCATGGTATTGCCGTATTGCGGCTGCTAGGATCGCTGCTTTCCTGTATCCCTCTAGGTCTGGTACTGCTAAGCCTCCGCTTCGTCTTGGAGTTTTCATGGTGTGGTATGCAATCCGCGCCGGTTTCCTGCTCCATATAAAGGAATTAAGATCTCGTTGCCATTTTTTAACGAGTTGATAGGGGATGTGAATTGGTATAGTTCTAAATAGGTATAAGTATTTCGGTAGAATAAAAGTTCTGGCGATGGATATTCTGTCGAGCCAAGACAGAGGTTTTGAGTTCCAGGAAATCATAACACGTTTGGCTTCTTTATATACTTCATTATGGTTGTGTTCAATGATCTTCGAAAGGTCCAGTGGGATTTTTATTCCTAGATATTGGATGTTGTTTTGAATCCATTGGAAGGCGAAAGTTTCTTTAATTTGATTTTCTTCTGGTGTTGTCATTTTGATCGGAAAGATCATTGTCTTGTTGTGATTGACCTTTAGGCCTGTAACCGATGCAAATTCTTGTAGCATATTCTGGATAGCTGGTAGGGAAGTAGTAGGCTTGTTAATATACAGGATTACGTCGTCCGCAAACATACTTAGTTTATGTTGCTTTTCTGCAATTTGAACGCCTTGAAAATTTGTGTTTGCCCTCAGTTGACATGCCAGGGGTTCCAAAGCTAGAACAAATAGGATAGGGGATAAAGGGCATCCTTGCCTTGTACCCCTGAATAATGTAAAGTCTTGTGATTGGCTACCGTTGATTAAAAGTCGTGCCTTGGGTTGCTTGTATATTGCTTGAATGGAATTCTTAAATGTGTGTCCAAAATTCATAAGATCTATTAGTGATGTTAAGAATTGAATTTCAAGAGAGTCAAATGCTTTCTCAATATCGATAGCCATCAGTAGTGAGCTTTGTGCAGAATTTTGCTTGCAGTGTTGGATAATGTCGATTGTTTTACGGATATTGTCTGCGATGTCCCTCGATGGTATGAATCCCGACTGGTCCTTGTTGACATAGTTAGCGATGATGAGTTGTAACCGAGATGCAATAACTGCTGTGAAAATTTTATAATCGACGTTTAATAACGATATAGGTCTGTAAGATTTGGGATCTGTTCTGTCTTTGTCCTTTTTTGGTACCAGGATAACATTGGCTGAATGCCAAGAAAGAGGCATCATTCCGGATTCTCTAATGTAGTTGCACGTTGATGTAAGTGGTTTTATTAATTGTTGGAGGAAGACTTTATAAAACTCGGGTATAAACCCGTCTGGGCCTGGAGCCTTGTTGTTCTTGAGGTTCTTTATTACTTTTTCAAGTTCTGTTTCGGTGATCGGGGCTTCCATTAGCTGGCAATGTTCTTCTGTTAGTTTGGGAATCCCTGTTATAGAATCCAAGTAGTCTTTGATTCGTTCTGAATTTGGATTACTAGAGGTGTACAAAGATTCATAAAACGCTTGTATTATCTCAATAATCTTTTTGGTGGTGTAATATGTCGTGTCTTGTTGGTCTTTTATCTTCCCAATGTAGCGGTCATTTTCTTTTTTTTTGAGTCTCCATGCTAGGAGTTTTAATCTTTTAGAGTTGTTTTTCTGGTATCTTTTACGATAATTAAAGTCAGCTTTAAATATCTCTGTTGTTTCTAAAAGCTCTAGTTGTTTTCTAAGACTTAAGAGTCTTCTGTAAAGTTTTTTGTTGCACGTTTGTTTGTGTTTTTCTTCTAGAGCTCTTATCAGCTCCGTGAGGTCTTTTTTAACTTTTGTTTTCTCTTTTCTACAGGCAGGTAATAGGGAGATACACTTCGCTCTTATGACCGCTTTTGATGCATCCCAGACATTAAGTTGAGTTACTTCTTCTTGCGTGTTTAATTCAAAGTAGTTCGTGATTTCTTTCCTTATTGCGTGTTGAGTTTCCATATCGTTCGTGTCTTGTTGGTCTTTTATCTTCCCAATGTAGCGGTCATTTTCTTTTTTTTTGAGTCTCCATGCTAGGAGTTTTAATCTTTTAGAGTTGTTTTTCTGGTATCTTTTACGATAATTAAAGTCAGCTTTAAATATCTCTGTTGTTTCTAAAAGCTCTAGTTGTTTTCTAAGACTTAAGAGTCTTCTGTAAAGTTTTTTGTTGCACGTTTGTTTGTGTTTTTCTTCTAGAGCTCTTATCAGCTCCGTGAGGTCTTTTTTAACTTTTGTTTTCTCTTTTCTACAGGCAGGTAATAGGGAGATACACTTCGCTCTTATGACCGCTTTTGATGCATCCCAGACATTAAGTTGAGTTACTTCTTCTTGCGTGTTTAAATCAAAGTAGTTTGTGATTTCTTTCCTTATTGCATGTTGAGTTTCCATATCGTATAATAGGGCTTTATTGAATCTCCAGGTTCTCTTTTTTGGTTCTGAGTCTTGTAGTCTAAATTTATATATCACCGGGGCATGATCTGACCATTTCTTGATCCCGATGTCTGATGAACTTGATCCCGATGTCTGATTAAAATGTAGTCGATTCTCGAATGTGTCTTATGTCGGGGCGAATAGTACGTATAATTTTTTATGTTATCATTTTTTAATCTCCAGATATCGTGTAAATTATATTTTTGCAAGAGTATATTCAATTGATTTCGTTTGTTAACACTTCTCGATTTGTGGGGGCGCGATGAGTCCAGTTTCGTATCTGCTAGGTAGTTCAAATCGCCTCCCAATATAATCGGGCCGGTGTGAAACTTATCAAGTTTCTTTAATGTTTCATTTAAAAATTTACATTGATTAACATTTGGAGAATAGATAGAGGCGAGAGTGATTGGGTGTTGATTGATGTAGCCGTTGACAAAGATATATCTGCCTTTATTGTCTTTCTCTAGGGTATCCAGTTTAAAGTTGGTGTTTGCCGAAACAAGGATTGCTACCCCCCTTGCCTTTGACGTGCCGTGAGCTAGGAAGGGTACCAATTTGAAGGCAAAACACGGTCTCCTGATTTTAAGAAGATTTCTTGTAAAAATAAGATGTTAATATTCTGTTGTTTCATATCATTGGCTATTCTTCTAGTTTTGATTTTGTTATTCATTCCCCGACAATTTAGGGTTAATGCTGTAATGTCTTCCATAATAAAATATTTATTACAGTTTGACTCGATATGTTTGGTCCAGCTCTATGATTGACGATCTTTATATGAATCTGCCTCTTTTCAAATAGTTCAAATTCTTCAAAGATGGGTGTATCTGTGCCACACACAATTATCAGACTATAGCCCACAGAAGCATCTGTTCTCCTTACTGATTGCGAAAACTTCCTTAACTGACCTTTTCGGATTACATAAATCTTGCATTGGTTTACAACATTGGTGGGTATTAAAAGATAACACATGTTCCTAACTAACCCTTCACCTCTCATTTTGACCCGTCCCATTCCCTCCCCGTGCAGTATCCCTCCCTCCCTCCCCCTCCCCTCCCTTTGGTTGTGTTCTGGGGGGATGAGCCCATGCTCTTCCCCAAGCCTAGAGGGCTTCCTAACCAGAACCACAACAATCCATCCTATACATTGCCACAAAAGGACAGTGAACATATTGAAGGGGTAAAGAACGTTCTGTAGCCCCCCCCTTCCCCCCTGACGAATCAACATACTTTGAGTTTAACCTGCTATGAACTATTAACTTTATCTTCTGTTATACAACTGTCTTAGAACTCTGACATATTAATTAAAGCATTTAAATGTACATTTTACTTATACTTGCATAACCAGAAAGACCACGATGGAGCTCTAGTGTACATATGATATTCTTCTCCTTGTCGTCGTTTTCCTCCATCTTTGCGGGGTCGTTTGTCTGGATCTCTTCCGTGATGACTGTTGTTCAGTTTCCATCTCAGTGACCGGATTAATGCCCAATGCCAGTAGGAGGCTCTCCCCTTCATCCAAATTGATTGCTTGATGTGTGGATCCATTTTTCCGGACCTGTAGTGCGCCAGTTGGGAGCCATCTATATTTTATGGACGCTTCGTTGAGGCGTGTCGTAATCTGTTTCAGGGATCTCCTGATTTCCAGGGCTTCAGGTGCCACGTCTGGGAATATTGCGATGCGTGATCCGTTAAAATCAAGGTTGGTTGCTGATTTGGCTTGTTTGAGGACTGCAAATTTTTGTGAGGTGGTTTCCAGTTCCACCAGAAAGTCTCTGGGGCCTCTGGTTTCTTTAGAGGTCTTCATCCCCAATCTGTATGCTCTTATAATTTTGGGTGCTTCAGCAGCTTCTGTATTTAGTGCAGCAGTCATCCATTGAGTTAGGAAGGAGACAGGGTCTTCCTCCTTCTCAGCATTCTCAGGAAATCCTCTAAGTTTTATCAGCTTCTCCCGAGTGCGGTGCTCCAAGTACAAAATTTGTTCACGAGACCAGGCTTCTGCTTCTGGTAAGTCTCTAATGTCGTCATTAGTAGCTGTTGCTGCTTCAAGAGCTGTGTCTGCAGTCAGAGCAACGTTTTGTATAGAAGTTTGCAGAGCTTCTATTTGGTCAGTGATTGGCTTCAGTGCTAATTTAACTGATTCCTGGATTTCCAACTTAATTTCTGTTTTTATTAGCTGGAGGCTGTCTATTAAGTCTTGTTTGGTAAGCGGGTCGGCATTTTGAGCGCCCGTTTGCGTTCCGGTCGCCATTTTGAATTTGCTGGCCCGATTTCAGTTTTACTCGATCGTTCTTTTGAAGGGCTACTTACACGCTTTCAAATGCAGCTTCCTAGTGCGGTATAGCTTTAGGTAGCCGATTCGGTTTGTGTTGCAGGAAAAAACTCGCGATTTCGGGTGTTTCGGAGGGAAATTAGGCGAGGGTGGCCGGGAGAGCGTTCACGGAGCCTCCGTCGCGATCGCGTCCGAAGCCCCCCCCCTTTGTATCATTAATCAAACAGAATTAATTCAGGGCAATGTCCATTATTGGTATGTCAGCTGCATACAGTTCTTGAATATTTGAACAGGGATGGGCACAAACCGGGAAAATGCAGTTCAGTTCATGGTTCATGGCACGTGCAGTTCATGATCCAAGGGCCATCAAAAACTTTTTTTGTGCTAGACAAACTGACCCAGTTTGAGAATTTTATGATGTGGTAGAACAGGACTAAGGTCAAGCCAGAGAATCTCTGCAGTAGAAACTGAAGGTGGTGGGGGGCATTTTGCAAGTCCAGCAGAACCAGTGCCATTGTGCCACTGCAAACTCAACACGACTAAGGTCAAGCCAGATAATTTCTGCAGTAGAAACTAAAGGGGGGGCATTTTGCAAGTCCAGCAGACCCAGTGCAATGTACAGAGTGCCCATAAGAATCCATGGAACTGTCTCCTCCACTATGTTCCTGGAAGATGGTTAGGCTGCACAGATAACAACTTACTGGCGATCCTTAGCCCCAAAGAGGTCCAGCTGTCCCTGACCAGGGCCAGGGACTTTTTCATCCTGGCCCCAACCTGGTGGAACTATCTGCCTACTATGGTCAGAGCCCTGCAGGACCTTATGCAGTTCCGCAGGACCTGCAAGGCTGAGATGTTCCACTAGGCTTTTGGTTAGGGACAGTGACAGTTTTTCAAGATGGCTGGCACCCCCCCATCCCCTCCACCCTCCCCCAAATAAAATAAATAAAAAAAGAACTAGGAAGTGAAAAAAAATCTTTCAAAACTCCAGTCTTTAAACTGGATAGTTATTAGGAACACCATCTTGAATTTGAAATTTGAATTTATTGTGAATTGGTTTTAATGTCATTAATTTTATGATATTTGATGTTTTAAACTGTTTCTAAGAATTAATGTCATGTTGTAAATCCCCCAGAGCTTGGCATAAGTCAAGATGGGGTGGGTAGTAGTAGTAGTAGTAGTAGTAATACTGCCATGGTGGTAATGCCAGCTAAACAAGACTGTTGTCTAACACAGAATCACACTCCAGGCAAGGAAGGGTTGCAAGCCCAGCAGAACCAGTGCAATGTACTAGTGCTCAGCAGAACTCATTGCTATCATGGCAATGCCAGCTCAATAGGGCTGATACAGAATCACAAACAGGGTGGGTTGCAAGGCCAGCACAACCAATTCAGTGTACAGAATGCGCAGCAGAACCCAATGCAAGTGAAAGAAGACCAATGTCAAACCAGATAATCCTTGCAGTACAAACAAAAGGGGGGGAATTTTTTCAAGCCCAGCACCACCACTTCAGTGTACAAAATGCCCAGCAGAATCCAGTGCCTCTGTGGCACTACAAGCTTTAAAGGACTGATCTCAAAGCAGAGTCATAAGGAATCCAAGCAAGGGGGGGGGATTTTGCAAGCCCAGCACAACCAGTTACAATGTACAGAATGCCCAGCAGAAGCCAGTGCCACTGGCACTGCAAGCTTAAAAGGACTGATCTCAAAGTGCAGAGTCATGAATCCAAGCAAGCACAGGGAGGTGGGTTTACAAGCTCTGGGCAAGAAAATGGGAGCACAAGGTATGCCACAAGTGGGGGGGATCCTCTTGAAACTGACATGACTGATTTGAACCTGACAACAGTGTTTCCAAGGCTGAAGAATTCCAGGCACCCCAGTTGCTTTGAAGTTTGGTAAACATTTTGTTTGAGCAGAGACAGTCTGACTGGAAATTCATCCATTCACAAACTGGCACAAACCTCCACAAACTGCTTGAAAGTTCATGAAAAGTTTGTGCTGGTTCACCTGCCACAAACTTCAGTTCGTGAACCATGAATCGGGCAAAATTCATTATAAACTTTAGCTCATGAGTCGATTCATGCCCATCCCCATATAGCACTCAGTAAAAAAAAAATCTAGTCTTTAAAAATATTACTTATTACACATATATTTCTCTTCCATTGGGAATCTCAGAACAGCTTAGATTTTATGACATAACAGTATCAAGTAGCCACAAATTATTCTCTGGAAAAGTTCCAAGAAACCATGAGCTCCTGATACAACACATTATATTAAACATATCTTTAATTTTAAACATGGAGGTGAATGAAGGATTCTGTCCACAGAATTACTGTTACACATACATATAAATGTCTTAATAGATCAAGGCATCCAAGTTGCAAAGAAGCTGAACAGACGTTCACTGCTAATGATGCAAGCCAAAGCTCTGCTGAAAAAGCAACTTATTCCAGCTGCTAAAAGGTGCTGTGGCAAAACTTCAGGAAAAACCTTAGAAGAACTTTCCTCTTGATACTAGTGAAACCACCACTAAGGCACTGAGATGAAAATTTATTGTAGAGTGGTCATATTTATTTAGATAAAATTGACTGAAGTCCTATGTTTGCACTAATCAAAACTAGTGGTAAGCACAACCATTTAACTGTGATCTAACAGAAACTCCTCTTTTCTTCAGCTAAAGATACTGAATGCCCTACTTCAGAAGAAAAAGGCACCATTACCCAGTTAAAGTAGTACTACATTTAAATCAATTTATTTTAAAGAAATGACATGAGCCTAAAATTCACATGATTTCACTTAGATGAATGAGAGCCTGTGGTCTAGTCTTTAAGCCACAGCTGTCGAACAGGTTCACACTCCTCTTGGGTTATGTTAAATGTCTTTGCCTCTTAGCTCTTGGTGCCAGAGCTATAATGGATATGAGTGACCTTCCTTTATCACTAAGCTTCAGCTGACCAACCCCAACCAATTTGTTTAGGATGTTTCCCCCCCACCTTTCAGCCTTGCATACCTTTTTGCAGCAGCAATGATGGGGGATGATAGATCACAAAGGGCACCAATACATTTAGGAGCATTTTATTCTGAGCAGCACAAGGGGAGGGGGAGATACTACTCAAAGCTATGTTGGAAGTTGGAACTGTCTATGTATCCCATTGTGCAAAGTCATCATTAGAACATGAGTGACACTTTACAAGCTTTCAAGCAGCAAAATGCACATGATACAAAAAGAGATGTTACCTAAATGAGAAACTGACAATAGTAGCAGTCTTCTTCCTTAGACCTGTCACATCATTTCTAACTGTAAAATAGTACCCAGGGCACTGGTACACCAGATTCTTCCTTAAAACAAAAACAAGAACTGTGTTCCTAGTCAGTAAGAAATAGATGGAAGGAATAAGCAAATGTCACAATAGTTTTCTTAATTTTGGGGTTTCTCTCCTATTTTTAATGTTTAAGGCCAGTGTAAATATCCTGAACAATGTATCTCACAAAGTTATCTACATGTTAGACATGTTCCATCTTATATGGCCTGTCCAATTCCATCTCAGTTTCCGTTAGAAATTCTACATGAATCCCATGTTTTGAGATGAAACTGAAGGTTCCCAGAAGGGTGGAATATCTATGAGTCTGTTAAGGGGAAATGTGGTCAGAGATGTACTCAGTATGTTTTTCTAGTTCTGCAGATTAAAAGCTTTCTTACTATGCAGCTGCAAGCATTCCTGTCCCTTAGATGTCTCACAGAATTTGAAGCACTATCCCTACAAAATGCAAGTGGTCATCTGTTGAAAATGTATAATACTCTGCTTGATCTTGAAAAAGAAAAAAGCTTTGCTATGAACTATGATTTGGAGCAGGGGTCATTTCCTGCAGGAGCGGACAGGAACGGAGCTCCGGCAGTAAAGAGCCCAGGGGGCGGGTACATGCAACAAGCCCCACCCCCTGCTCCCAGCAGCCCTCAGTCAGAGCAAGAAGCAGCCAGGTAAGCTGCAAAGCTCCCCCCGGCCCCACGGTCCCAAACAGTCCAGTGGCACCTTTAAGACCAAGTTTTATTCAGGTACAAGCTCTCCCTCCTCTGCGAGGACAGATCTGCACGTCCCCCACCCAATAGCTAGCAATCCAAAACAGTCCAGTGAAGCCTGAGCGGTGGGTGTTGCCTTCTGACCCACTTCCGGTGATGTCAGAGGGTGTAGCATATGCAAATAAGTTATGCTAATGAGTTATGCTAATGAGCTCCTGCACCTCCTTTTCTACAAAATGACCCCTGATTTGGAGTATGATATTAGTCAAGAGGTATGCCCTGCCCTGGATAGCCCAGGCTAGTAGTCTGATCTCATCAGATCCTGGAAGGATGGAAGACCACCAAGGAATACCAGGGTTGTGATGCAGAAGTAGGCAATAGCAAACCACCTCTGAAGGTTTCTTGCCTTGAAAACCCTGTGGAGTCACCATAAGTCAGCTGTGATTTGACAGCAGCAGCAACAACAAATGGCAGTAGTTATTATAAAAAGGTTCTAAAAATGATGATATAGAGGCATTAAAGTCCTCTTAAAGATTGCTAAAATTTATTTTAAAAGATTCTGGAAATGCTGGTTTTGTAGTTGATGAAATGTCTCTTTCCACCACCTTTGGTGGGAGTGGTCTAGGGCCCATGCCTATTAGAAAGTTGTGTCTTAGAAGCTCCTTGAACATTTAAACGTTCTATTATCTTGGTCTCCTGAAATATTTATTTGAAATGTCATGGCAATGAAACCAAATAAACTCTAAACAATAACTATTAATGCATCAATGGCACCTTGTTTGTTTTTTTGTATCTTCTGGGGAAAATAAACACTAATCTGAGAACAAAGGAATGGTTGGGAAAGTTACACATTTTGATCAGAATCACTGCTTTACAACGTGATCAAGATGTTAATCAGCTGGACAGTCAATGGAACAAGTTGCTATGGGTTATAGTGTTATGTTGTAATACTGTAAGAAAGATTTTTTTCCGGTGAAATTATTATGTAAAATTCTGCTTGTTTCACAATTTTTTAAACATGTAAGTTTACGTAATATTGTTATAAATGAAATAAAATAAAGATTTCTGTTCAGATACTCTTTAAAAGGACAATGAAAGAAAAAGTTGCTTGAGAGCAATTATTAAATGCCTGATTGTAAGACCAAAATAAAAGGAAACTAAAAAAGAGGAACAAAGGCTCTGCTGCGGCTAGCATGCTCAAGACTGCTCAGAGAAACACAGGAAAACAGATGGCAACCCCACCCCGACAGCCTCCCGGGAAAGGGGAAGTCAGACACTAGCAAGAGCCAGCTTACACAAACCTCTCCACTTAGTAGACGCGGAAGACCCTTGCAAAGGATTGCCTTCAGCAAAAAGCAGAAGTGGCATGTGGCAGAACTATTTCACATAGATTAAGAATCTTTTTACTTTTATAATAAGCTTGCATGTTTGCTGTGTATTGAAATTAAGAGAATACTGCTTGAGAATAAATGCTGAAGCTGGCTTAATTAGAAAGCAGAAGTGTGGCCAAGACAACTGTCAACTATCTTGAAGATCCTGCAATCTGAGTAGTGAGAAAAAGCTACCTAGCTATCCAAGGGAAGTGATTAAACTAAGCTGCCAACTGTTGAGCAGGAGTCTTGAAGAACCTGGTTACACTCAGCAAATTGAGTGACAGGAAAAGCACCTAACATACCTGACTGTCCAGTGGAATAAAACAGTTGAGCAATTGAAACATAAAGATAGGCAGAAGCTTTGCAAAGGAACTATTGTGTTTAATCTTGCATATTTTTATATATTCTTAGTGTATATGCTGACCGGCCTAAAATGAGGAACCTGACATTTTTGACTCTGGGAAACAAAGTCTGTTGCAGAGATGATGGCCCAAGACAGGCCTGTTGAAATAGGACATCTTGCGGTCTAAAGGTCCATGATTTACGAGAAGACCCGTCCATTCTTTACAAGAAGAACATCCCGATTTACGAGAATATCTGTCTCAAGATACTTGCGGTGGGCTGTTGTGGGTTATGAAGAAAAGGTTAGGAAAGAATAAAGAAGGTTAATACCATGTTTGGCATAAAGGAATTATGCCCTTTTTGGGAAAGTAGTGGGCTTGTCTAATAAAAAAAACAGAAGTAATTAGGCGATCGTGATTGGAAGTTGTAACTCTTGACTCTCAGTTCTGGGAGGCGGAGAGGGTGTTTCTTATTTTTCTTACCACGCCGGGATAGGATAAATATCTGCTACAGAACCCCATTCGGTGTGTTCTCTCAGTGCCTACTGGGCGGTGAGGGGCACCAACTGCTTGCAAGCTGTATCCAAATAAAACTGCTTGACTGAAGGAGACTTGTCTTGCGAAATTATTGGTAAGCGCAAAGTGCGTTGACGACAATATTTTAACATAAAATTGTCCTTCATTATACTATTTGGCATGCCTTCTGTAAACCAAGCTTGGGATTGAAAGAATCACAAGTAATGTTCAGCACATGTACAGAGATTTGTCAGCTGCCCCCATCCAGTACTCCTAAAAAGCCCCTGAAGTTCAAATATCCTCCAGGAATAGCACCTCATGAGTTCAAGGGGCTTCAAATGGAAGGAGAATCAGCTTTTGCTATGTGCACTTTGTATGTGCACCTGAGGCCCTCTGGGCTAACAAGAACAACAAAACCCCCAAAACTTTCCAGACTCTGTGTTAGTGAAGGGAAGCCACAAAACATTATTTCAAAATATTATGCTTGTCAAAACACAAAAAGCTCAATACTTAAACTATTCCCCCTCCGAGTATTATTTAAAAGTCATATCACCACCTTTATTTTTTTGTCTTGAAGAGAGTTCCTGTGCCTTCGACAACTCAATCACAGGCAGAATTTCAATTGGTTAAGTGACACAGAATGCCTCTCCCAATGGATTTCCAGTCATATATTTTGCACTGAATCAAACTATTTTGCAAAAGGATTAAAAAGTATCCAGGATATTGCAGTTGTGCCAATGAAAATGTGTTAACAGGTAGCTTCTACTAATTTTTAACTGATGATTTTCATAGTATGAAAGTACCAATAAATTGTTTTAACACTCTGGGGATTTACAAACTGAGCTGTTCTAATTTCCTGTGAACAGGATATTCCACACAGCCAGAGGAATTACCAACAAGATGCCCACACTGACATGTTTGCCATGGTGTTTCATCAGCATCTTATTCTCTTCATACCTCCTGCTTCTTGTTCATCACAGAATCCTGAGCTTCACATGCTCACTTAGCTTTTTGATTAGACTGGCTGTTGCAACTCATAGGATTTCATTTGAAAGCATCTGTCATGTTATCATGCCAGATGTAGCATCATCAGCAATACCATGCAGGTTGCTGCAGACCACTGATTCCCAAAGGTTTCCTGACTCCCAACTGCTTCTTTAACAAAATGTCTATTCTACAATGCAAACAGCTAGTCCTGGCTTTCCTCCATCTCACTGGAATAGGAGGTAATTCAGCAAAGCCAAGAAAGCCACACCGTTATGTCTCCAAAAAGCACCCATTCAGAAACAGCTGCCTTCATTGTAGGAAAGTGCTTGCCTTTGCAACCTCCCAACACTTTGTGATTCCTGACAGTCCCCATGATTGTCTCCTTTGCTTTCCTTCATCAAATCAATTTGACTTTTAAAACAACTTTTATTTACATAACTTTTAACTAAATAACCTTTGTTATATAATTATGAGTAGTCAGTATTATATTTGTATATTGTGTTACAGATTCCTCTGAAGAAGCCTGTTGGAGAGACACATAGGGAATTCTTACCTGAGTAATAAAATATATTGTTTCTTTCACTCACCATTGACCTTGGCCTTATTATAATCTCTCAGTGATTGGCGCGGCCCTTTTAATGTCTCCCTCCATAGCAGCCATTTTGTGGCCACCCATTCCCCATTCTCAAAATTCTAAAAGTGCCCCCCAAATCACCAAAATTTGGAGCCTCTGCCATAGACAATTTAACTATATTGTGGGCTCATGTATTCAATGATTGATAGGACAAAAAAGAAGAAATATGGAAAATGCATTCCAACAGTGAAAATGCACGATAACTGTGCCGTCCATAAAATAAAGTGGAGATTGTATAAGAACATAAGAACACAAAAAGAGCCCTGCTGGATCAGACCAGTGGTCTATCTAGTCCAGCATCCTGTCTCTCACAGTGGTGAACCAGTTTTTCTGGAGGGCCAACAACAAGGCATAGAGATCAAGGCCTTCCCCTGATGTTGCCTCCTGGCTCTTGGATTCAGAGTTTTATTGCCTCTGAATGTAGAGATTTCCCTCAGTTGCCATGGCTAGTAGCCATTGATAGACTTATCCTCCATGAATCTATCTAATCCCATTTTAAAGCTGTTTATTTCCGTGGGCATCACTATATCCTGAGCCTCCTGCGCATCAGCTTCATTGGATGACGTCGAGTTCTAGTATTTTGGGAGAGGGAGAAAATTTTCTCTGTCAACTCTCTTTACTCCATGCATAATTTTATAAACCTCTATCATGCCCCCCCCCCTTAGTCGTCTCTTTTCTAAACTGAAAAGTCCCAGACCCTTCAGCCTTTCCACATAAGGAAGGTGCTCCAACTCCCTAATCTTCTTGGTCACCCTCCTCTGTATTTTTTCCACTTTGCAATGTCCTTTTGGAGATACGGTACCCAGAACTGTACACAGAATTCCAAATGAAGCCGCACCGTAGATCTATACAGGGGCATTACACTATCTGCAATTTTATTCTTAATCCCTTTCCTAATAATCCCTAATTAATTAACCTCTGCACCACACTGGGTTGACACTTTCATCGAGCTATCCACTACGACCCCAAGATCTTTTTTCCTCTCAGTCTCAGCAAGTTCAGACCCCATTAGCCTATACTTGAAGCTGGGATTTTTTTTGTCCCTGTGTGCATCAGATTGAACTTCATTTGCCACATTGTCACCCACTCACCCAGTTTGTGGAGGTTCCCTTGGAGTTCTTCACAGTCAGCCTTGGTTTTCATCCTCCTGAATAATTTTGTCTCATCTGCAAACTTGGTCGCTACACTACTCATCCCTAGTTCCAGATCATTTATGAATAAATTAAACAGTACCAGCGCCAATACTGATCCTTGTGGAACCTCACTGTTTACTTCCCTCCATTGTGAGAACTGTCCATTTATTCCTACTCTTTGCTTCCTGTCATTTAACCAGTTTATAATCCACAACAGAATACATCCTCTTATCCCTTGCCTGCTAAATTTAAGGTCAGTCCTGTTTCTAAACACTGATAGCCCCCAATTTAGACAGCTGCTTTGTGACCCAACAGTTGGCATGCAGGATTCAGTGGGATGTTCACATCACATCCAGTTTCTAAAAATTTATTGAATTTCCAAATCAGTTTTGCTGCTGTTAGATGTGGGGTTGCTGTGTGAAAAACTCTTGTTCAAAACCATCCATGGAACAAGTGTTGTAGCTTCTATATTACTATAATAAACTTTTGCACTGCTGTCACTGGATCATGGCCAATGTTACAAATTCAATAAATTACTGTGGAATCAATTTATAAAGCATGTACACACTTTGAGCAATTGTGATAGGAGAGGCTATAAATCTGAATAGACAAATTGTTATGTTTAGTGCAGGGCCAGTGCCAGGTGTTTTTTTTGCACACTATGCAAGACTACCTTCTGCCCCCCCCCCCCCATGCACCCATCAATTTTCAAACATACATGCATTTTAGGAAGAATGAAAAACACAACATTTGAAATTGCTAATTTCTTTTTTTTTTTTCAAATTGTGAGAACAAGTAATAAAATTTCTGATATTCTCTCTCAAACAGAAAAACACAAATCACAAAGCATTATGAAAAATCCTGTTAATTGTGATGTTGAAATATAAGTCTCTTTAATTTCCATTTCAGGCACATCAGAATCTCATTTTTCGTGCTTTTTCTTTAGCAAATTTTGTCACCAATTCCTTCAGGTCAAGCACTGATGCTTCAGCATGTTCAGTTGAAATAGCTGGAATTGATAGATAAACTGCCGTGTTTGGCACCCAGTATAGTGATGGAAATCAGCTTGCCTTCCTGCAGAACTAGTATGCTGAATATGAATTTTTAGGGTTGACAACCTACAGGTGGGGTCTGGAGATCTCCTGGAATTACAACTGAGCTCCAAACTACAGAGATCGGGTCAATGGCTGCTTTGGAAAGTGGAGTCCATGGCATTATGCCTTGCTTACGTCCCTCCTTCCCCCAGACCCCACCCTCCTCAGGCTCCACTCCCAAATCTCCAGGGATTTCACCAACCTGGAGTTGGCAACCCTAGTTCACTGGCAGAACCCCCCTAGGTTTCTGGATGCACTGGACGGGAGTAGTTTGTGAACTGTGCACCAAAGGAACCAGTCCAACAACATTTTATTCAAGGTATAAGATTTCATGTGCCACCCACACTTCTTCAGATGGAAGAAGTGTACATGCACAAAAAAGCTTATACCTTGGATGAAACTTTGGACTCCAACTTTGTTCTGCTGCTTCAGACCACCGAGTAAGTCCACGGTTGCTCTGTAGAGGCAGGCAATGCAAACAGCCCTGTTCTCTTGCCTTGAAAACCCGACAAAGTTGCCACACAAGGTTGCTGTAAGTTGGCTGGGACCCAACAGCCCTTCCCGCCACATGAATTGATTGAGGCTGAATTCACACATGCCCCTTGGACCACTTTTCTGCATCTCCTCTGCTGCCGCCACATTAAAACAGAAAAGTAATTTTAAATTCATGTGCTAGTCTCAAGCATGGTGAGGGGACCAAGGGATCCCAGCTGGGGTTGCAACTCCATTGCTATTATTATTTCAGAAACAGAGCAAAGTTTGAGGCCAGTAGCACCTTTAAGACCAACAAAGTTTAATTCTGGGCATAAGCTTTCGTGTGCATGCACACTTCCCACCTGAATCTATTACAGAAACAGAAGAGGATTTTCTGTTCCATGACTTAGGAGAGCGTGGGTAAGCGCAGGTGGGGCGTGACTGTGAGGGGCTGGGGGCTTGCAATTCTGTGCTGAGCCCAGACAAATAACACTGGTACCTAGTTTCTGATTTACACTGGCATTTCATCCTGTCCTCCAGCCTTGAGACACATTTGGAGGACTTTGGACTAGACAACGAGCCGTCTTCAACGGATGGGACACCAACCCCTTCTCCAACCACACAAACGTCCCACTTCCCACCAGACCTACATGGCAACAACTCCCCCCATGCCTTCATCTTGCCAAAGGCTTCTGTAGCTCATTGGGAGCAAAAGGGTGTGTGTGAGCTGGCTCCTCTGCTTCCTCATCTGGAAAGCGTGCCAGATGTTTTGAGGGCACTGGAAAGGCAGGGCGCCCACACCAAGCTGCTTCTGCCTGGGGTGCCATCTGGCTGAGGGTGGAGACAAAAGCTGGGCACCTGGCATGGCTCCTGCTGCTGCTGCAGTAGCCCTATGCCACTCCTCCCCTTTGCACTACCGGTGCCTGTTCTGGTGCGCAAATGGCGCCAGCGGAGGCTTGGAAACTTTCCACCCCAACGCAGAAAGGGAGAAGCCCCTCCTCACCTCCCCCAGGCCCCCTGCTCCAGCTTTCCCATGTGCCACATGCCCCACGCCAAGGCTCGGGCCCCCCTTCCCGGCTCCTGCTCACTTTGGCAAAGTAGGGTAGTGTAGGTTGCGCTCCAGCAGCAGCACACTCACTGTCACCAGCACCGTTGGGGCAGCGCTGGCGTTGGTGGCTACGGGCCGGGCAGTGGAGGGCACCAGCAGGGGCGTCAAGGCCCTGAAGAATGGTGGCCCTTCCTCCAAAGCTGACACCCTAGGCAATCGCCTAACCTTGCCTCTATGGAAGAAACGGCACGGGTTTAGTGTTTCTAGTTATTACAAAACACCTCTTTCTAAAAGACAGTAAAACTTTTTAAACATATGTTTCTCATCTTACAATGCAAAAAATAAGTGTTCTTATCTAGCTAACAGAATACGCTCACAGATGCATGCTTTGTATACCTATCCCTCAGTGGATAAAAAACCAGCAAGCAAACAGACACTTCATGTACAGTCTTTCCCCAATCCAAAGAAACGGAGCTGTGAACACATAACTCTGGTCAGCTAATCAGTAATAACCCCAATCATCTATTTTGAAGAGGGGCAGAGTGAGGAATTAGCTTTATTGCCTTAGCAGTTAAGAAGAGGCTGATTGCATAGGCAGTCTTCATTAAAGAATGGCAAGATCCAGTCTGTGTGCTGTGTGTAAAGCCCAATTGCTACTGAGTTCATCTGAACACCACTGAGAAGAAATTACTGTGCCCACTGCTCATTATACAGTTTACGTGGAAGGAGGAATGCTGTTTTCTAAATTCCATATTTAGAATCTATGGTATATCATACAGTTTGCTCTCTGAGGCTGTCATTTTCTCCAGAGGACCTGATCTCTGTAGTCTGAAGCCATGTTCCCTCTAGGCTCTACATTGTTGTGAGCAAAAATTCTACCTCATGAGTGAAAAAGCTAGTAGAATTAAAGTTGTGACCAAGACCCCACTTAACTATTGCATAAATTAATTTTTTAGATTTCCATAACCTTGTCAAAATCTCAGAATGAATTATTTTCAGCTATATTTAAACTATATTTTGAGAATAATTTAAACATTATAAGAGAAAACAGAATCAAGTCAAATTTTATTACAGAAAATGTTGTCCTCTATCGGGGTAGACCAGGCCTCCAGAGAACAGATGACTCTCCCGGTTCCACTGTATTGGTAGACCTGGCCTCCAGAGAATAGGTTTACCCTCCCTTTTCCATTATATTGGTAGACCTGTCCCCGGACTGTCACCCTGTGCTGACCCTTAGAAAATACACCAGCACTTGGGGGGGGGGGAACTCTTGCAGTCTGCTTTGTTTTTTTTTAGTGAAATAAGACAAATTACAGGTCAAGTATAACAGAGGTTGAACAATCACTGTCAGAACCCTGCCTAACTTAACAAACAGGAAGTTGTTGTCGAAGGCTTTCACAGCTGGAGTTCATTAGTTGTTGTAGATTTTCCGGGCTGTGTGGCCGTGGTCTTAGCATTGTAGTACCTAACGTTTCGCCAGCAGCTGTGACTGGCATCCTCAGAGGTACTATCTACATAGGATATAATTTAAATCTACCCCACCTTCCTGAGTAGATAGAAATTACTTGCCTACCATTTGTCTTCTCACCTTCACACAGAGAGTACTCCATCTTTCTGTGTTACACCTCTGAGGATGCCAGTCACAGCTGCTGGCAAAACATCAGGTACTACAATGCCAAGACAATGACCATACAGCCCGGAAAATCTACAACAACAAACAGGAAGTTACTTAAATGCTATCGACCTGCCCAAACTACTTATTTATTCAGATATTTATATCCCACTTTCCTTGTGACTCAAGGCAGCTTACAAATATACTGAAAAGCATAGTGAGTGTGCAAAAAAAATAATCTATTTTTCATGCTCTTGTAAAGGAAAACCCCATCACCCGGAAGTGACGCGACCACGTCGGGCATGCTGGGGGCAGGGCCATGACCATCAGAGGAAAAAGCATAGTTTTCCCTTGGATGACTGTTGCCCTGCCCCCAGCATGCCCGGCATGCTCATGTCACTTCTGGGTGACGTGCATGTCACGTGCTTCGGGGGTGGGGTTCCCCCTGGCGCCCGATCTGCCGGCGGCGGGGAATGGGCCTCTGGGGTGGGGTTTTCCCCGCCCCCCGGGGGGACTCAGCAAGCCTAGTCATGGTACTTGTGCTCAATAAACCTCAAAGGCTTAATCCATTGCATTAGACTCTTGACCACTACCCTGCAGAGCTGACCTTCTCTGTTAAGTCCAGGAAAAGTCAGGAGTTTTGGTCTTTTGCTCCTGGATTGTTGGGAACTACAGAAAAGACCTGGTGGCAGTCTACCCGAGGCTTGAGTGAGTTTAGATTCTCCCAAGAATTTTTGTAATTTTGCTTTGCAACCTGTTTTTTGAACGCAAACGCTTTGATCCAGAGGGGTCAGTGTTTGTGACAGCTCTATTATAGCCTATGGGGACCATTATAGTCAGTGGGCCCCATAGGCTATAATGGAGAATTGATCTGGGGGTATCTGGGGCTCTGGAAGGCTGTTTTTTGAGGTAGCTGCTGGTGCCTCTCCTTAAAAAACAAACACACCCAAGTGTCAAAAAGATTGGACCAGGGATTCCAATTCTATGGGCCACAGAAGGAGGTGCCCCCATCCTCCATTGTTTCCAATGGTGGGGAAAATGGCTTAGTCTGAGCAGAAGCTAAATTCTCTGAGCTGATAAGATAAAACAAAATACAACTGTGAAGTGTTTAACGAAAACTATTGCTTGTTTGTCTCTTTTCAAATTTTCCTTTGAAACCACATACATGAAAAACTCAAAAGTTTATACTATTTCTCGTAAGAACTTTAAATTTGAAAAAGCATGACTTGCTAACATCCTTGGCTATAAAGTCCATTTTAAAGGTTTGCTTGTTGAGTTGTGTATCACTCAGGCTGGGATGCATTTCAAGGCGTGTCCCTTCTTCCTGCTAGCCTTGTGAAAATTTAGAATTGGATTTTCCTCCAGAAAATGCTCTGACTAAATGCTGCGGAGTTGAGACAGCTTCCAATTTCTCAGAGGATAGGAATGCTGCCTCAAATTCCCTGAGCTGGCTTCTGAAATGTCATGCACCAGCACCTGCTAGTGCAGTTTAGAAGAAACTCTGGTCTAGAGACCAGTTGGAATTCTGGGAGAACTCCAGGCCCCAACTGGAGGTTGGCAACACTGAGGGCATATGATACTTCTTGCATGGGATCTAGCAGGCTATCTAACTTCATAGTAGTACCTCAATATTGCATTGCCTTTAACAAATAATAGTAATTGAGATACTGTGGTCCATCCAGTTTCAACCCTCATTTATTAGGATGAGATTTCAGCTCCTTACCTTACTGGTTTATACACTTGCAAACTGTTCAGGCTGTTTTTTGGTTTTTTTTTTAAATCTTATCATCCTAGAAGTCCCCCGTTGTCATCTATTTTGTAAACTTCTAATAGTAAACATAATTAAAAAGAATTAGAAGTGGAAAATGACTACCAATAGCTTATTGAGAATATTCAGTAATCACATTTGTTTGCTGTTTTATTTAACATGATAGTGTCTAGAGGACAACAGCTCAAAAGACCTTGCCAGCAACAAGACAAAAACATAACTTTTCAGCCTCTAATTAGCCTCTTGAGCAACTATGATTACAAAATAATTGCCAACCTTTACACCTGCCCAAAACTTGAAGAGCTCATTCCTACAGAGATCTCTTTGATGCCTTTCATTGAGCCTGTCATGTTTTAACCACTTTACCCAAAGGTAGAACAAATCCTGATAACTCAAAACTAGTCAGATTGTGCATTCTTAACATCACATCAATCTGAATACCAAAATATATACATTCTAGAAGTTTGAGTGATGGGAATAAAGCTAGGTAACTCAACAATGCAGCTAAATTAAAACCTCATATGACAGCATTGTATGCAATCATGAATAATAGTTAACTCACATTGAATTAATGTTGTCTTAAATTAGAATGCTAAATAAATTGCCTAGAAAGAGGAATTTGTTTAATTCACTGGCACCATGAATGAGTTGGAAGCATTATATACCTGGTATGCTAAGCTTGGCTGCACCCTCCTAGTCCATTGACTTCAACTGATTCAGAGCCAAACTACATGTTACATAGGCCACAGGTCTAACCTGTGTTTGCTGATGCCACTCTATAATGGAAAGTTAACCATTTAAAAATAGCCATGAGGCCCATGCTGTAGCAGCACCTGGAGATCTCAACCCCCCCCACCACCATGTCTTTTCAAGTGCCCAAATGGGCAATTTTTATCCAGTTAGATTTTCTTCTAAAATGGTGTTGGTGGCCGGGAGTTGGATCCATGGCCACTGTAACATTCCGCTTGGCCCTGAGAAGAGTGTAACTCAGTTAAGGGCTGCTCTACAAGGGCAGGAGTTTCTTCAGAAATCTGTATTGCTTCCACTGTTTTGTTGTCAATGAGTTTGGGGGAAAGGGAAAAAAATGCAATCGAGATTTTAATTGTAGCTGCTCAACTGCAATTGGAGAGGATGAAAGTTTATGAATATTTATTTAGAAGCTACTCTGTTCTTTGAATTCACTTCTGGACTCATTAAGCCCACTCCCTATAGACAATTTGCTAGATTAATTGTTGTTTTTGCTTCCATGGAAATACTTCAGATGTTTTGCCTGAATAAATAGAACAGAGGCTGTGGCTCAGTGACAGAGCATCTGCTTGGCATGCAGAAGGTCCCAGGTTCAATTCCCGGCATATCCAGTTAAAAGGATCATGGAGTAGGTGATGTGAAAGATCTCGGTTTCATCCCCTGGGGATGTAACTGCATATATTAGAAACAAAATGTTTTTAATTGTGATCAACAAACTGAGCTAAAGGTTCCAATATAGACCCTGATGCTTACACTATTCCACGACCGAGAAGAGGAAACCCGGATTTATGGACTTTTGGTAATGTGTAAAAAACAGGTACACATGAATTTTCAACAAGAACTTATGCTCATTATCTGAAATATGTCCTCGTTCCCGAGCCTCATCAACTGTTGATTAATCTAAAGAGTCTCTCCATTGGGTTATATGGCAGTGGAGTATAGTATGCTGTATCACTCAATTGTCTTTCAACCTCCATGCAATAATCCTGTGTGTTCTGAATCACAATCTTTGCCGGATTGTTTAATGACAATAGATGGATCTTCTGCCAAAGATTTTAAAGTGACCCAATCCTTATGGGAAAAATTATGAGACCTAAATCTCCTAGAAGCCTTCAGTTTTTCTATCTCCCTAAGGACAAGTTTTTCAAAAACAGTTATGGACAGTTATGAATGGGGAAGTATGAATGTTGACTTAGGACAAAACTTGTAAGTTTCTACGTGAACCCCCCCCCCCCGGAAAAAACTTCTTAACCTTCACTGTCTAGTCAGACAAAACATATTAACCCTAGTATGGAAATAATATTAAGGGGCAGGGACAAAACTCAAGCCAATTGGCTTAGACACAATTCTACTTTTCTAGAGAATTTCAGTAAGGACAGCCGTAAGTTGTGTGAACAATTTGATAATAGAGGTTACCCCCCCACACATCATTAATAAAGCACATTTGAGAGCTTCCCAAGCAAATGGGAAGGAAATGTTGAACAACAATCTAGGTGGAAAATTGCAGAATTTTGAGAGGATAGCTTGTTCCCTTGAATATTCTCATAATGCATATACTATTAGAAAAATCATAGGGCACTACTGGCATGTAGTTCAGGATATTCCAGGTTGCCAACTTCCACCTAGGTTAGGTTTTAAAAGGATGAGAAATCTTAAAGATGTCTATATTAGATCTGATAGTCTGAATCCTTCAATAAAAGAACAGGGATCTAGAGGCCATTATAAATGTCATTCATGTGCTGCCCGTCCCATGGCTTTGGAGATTAAACAATTTGTGCACCCTGTAACTGGTATGAAATAAGATTTATTTTCATTTACAAACTGTATCTCAAAAGGATGTGTATATTGTATCATTTGTGAGTGTGATCTTTTATATATTGGGAATACTATTAGACCTATCAAATCTAGGATTTCGGAACACCATTCTAGAATACATAACCAAAATTTTGAGGTACCCCTTGTTGAGCATTTTGTGCACTGCAAGAATACTCTATGCTAAATACTGGAGAAGGAACGAGAAGAAACTGGAGAAGAAACAAAACCCCTAAAAAAGAAGAAATTATAAATAAAATTTTCAAAACAGTAGAGATGGACAATTTAACTTAGAGAGGACAAAATGGAACAGCTTTTGAAAATACATGGTCCAAATTCTATAAATGGATTGAAGAACATAGTAACTGATCTATACAGGCATATAACCGAAATAGGACAATGAATTCAATGCTTTAGTGTATGCAGTTTTTTATGTAAACATAAGGTGTTGAAAAATAAGGATAATTGGTTGATGTATGAGGTTAATAACCGTATGGATGCAAATTATCCCCGATTATGTTTGTATGTCTGTATGTTTGTTGGTTTCTTGTAGAATAAATTATCCCTGATTATGTTTGTATGTCTGTATGTTTGTTTGTTTCTTGAGCATGTTCATTATTGTCCTTTTTTATTATTGCAGGATGTGTTTCATATCTCTGAGTTAAAAAATGTTATGTAATATTTCAGACTGTATGCTTCTACTTTTGAAGAAACCTGGGTGGAATGTGATAAACCACAGCTAGCTGTTGCATGAAGGAAAACTACTGGAACTGTTGTTTGTTATCATTCTTCTTGTGTTTTGCATTATTGTTTATCAGGCATATCCTGAATGAACATCAAATATTTAATATAACAGCTGCATACACATTCAGCTTCAGCTTTTGTGGTTTTCTGTATTACAATGATGGATAAATAGTTTTGATACTACAATAATATGAAAACATAAAAATTCTTTTCACATTATTGTTAAAGGTTTTGAATATTATTTGTGAGTTATTTTATACACAGTTTTGTTTTGTTGTAGCTTCCTTACTGTGTATCTCAATTTTTTAATATCCTTTTAGACCTGGCAGTGCCTTTCCTAACCTGGGTAGGCATTCTATCTGGGCTTCAATTACTGTGGTTTTAAAATAGCTTCCAAGCATCTTCTAGGGATTTGACTATTTGTATTTCCATGTAAGCTTCCTTTTAACTATTTCCCTCATTTTTGTAGAGTTCCCTCTTTTGAAATCAGATACTACTGTTTTGGACTCCAGGGGTAACTTTCCATTGACATGAATAGCATTGTGGTCACTGTTCCCAACTGGTATAAAAACACCTACATTTCTTGCCAGGTCTTGAGCCCCATTCAGAACCAAGTCCAAGATCACTTGGCTCTGTGACTAACTGTTCCGGTGCACAGTCATTTATGCTGTCTAGGAATCTCATTTCTACAGCATGATTCAAACACATGTTTACTCAATCAATGTGAGGGTAGCTGAAGCCACCTAGCAGAACTGCTCCTTTCCGATCTGCTTTATGAGGGCGAACCATTAAAAGAAATCTCCTTCATCTCCACCCACTCTAGCATCCTGACATGGTGTCTGGTACCAGTAACTCTAATCATGATCAACAACGAGTGAAGTTCTGGGGGAGTCAAAGGGAGGGCCCTGTTCCTTCCCCCCTTGGAGGATAAGTGCTTAGATAGGGCTTGGATGAAAAGCTTCTCTGAGTGGTTCACTGGGGTGACTTTTAATGTCACAAAGGCCTGTAGGTGTACTCAAACAGAAGATCTGTGGGAGCAAAGCATGTGTAGGGGGGGGGGAAGGTCCCGGCCCATCACTCAGAAGCTTCAGGTTCAGCCAGCTTGGCACAGCACCTGCTCCAGGGCTGCTGCCTGCCACAGCCATACCACCAGCTCTCTGGGTGTGTGTGCCTGGATGTCTGCCACTTGGCTTCCTTTGGTGCAGCCCAAGCCAGCCACTGAGACTGCTGCCTGCCGCAGCAGTGGTGCCACTCTGCCAGAACCATTTCAGGGGTTTTCCCTTGTATTCTTTCTTTGAAACCAAATCTACACACAGAAAGGGATGTGTATGCAAAAATTCCTCTTCCATTACAAGACACAAGGGGTCTTGCACCAAGGTGAAAATTCATAGTCCTTGCGGTTTAATTTTGAAATATTCAGACTGTTCCAAGTCCAAATTGTTTCCAGAATCAGAACCACTTTATTGTGTGCCATTATACTTAAGAGTAGGGATGGCCAATCTTTTCAGCCTGGATGCTCAGATCCTATATTCAGGGGCTAATGTCTCTCTCCAGCCATGATACCATCACTCTACACCCCTCCTGTGTACACTGGCTAGGGAAGGTCTAGACCAGTGTTCCCTCTAAGCTGAGTTAGTGTGAGCTAGCTCACAATTTTTTAGCCTCTGGCTCACACATTTTTGTCTTAGCTCAGGAAGGATGGGTCCAGAGCAAAGTAATTTATACAGTAGCCGAATTGCTCACTCACAACTTTAATGTTAGTAGCTCACAAAGTAGAATTTTTGCTCACAAGACTCCACAGCTTAGAGGGAGCATTGGTCTAGACCCAGGCTGCAGAAACATTCCAGAGCTAAGAAAGAAATCATCTCATTAAATATATATTGACCAGCTGAGAGAAAAACCTGAGAGTGATGCCACCTGTAAAATGGAGCTGTTCCGCCAGGCCTTTGGTTGAGGTAGCAAACATCCAATCCATCTCAGCCTCCCCTGCTCACACTGTTTTCAGTGCCTGCTGCAATTTGCCCTGCTCAAAGAGATCAACAGAGCATCATTGGAAAACAGACTGCTATTAACTACCATCTAATCCAGCATCTTGCAGGAGGCACTATGAAGTGCCTTGAATGGTTGCCATCTTATTCTGATCAGACTGAAATTGGCTTTATATTTCATTTTAATGTTAGCTTTACTTAAATTGTTTGTTTGTTTAATTCTAATGTTTTAATGTTACTATGTTGTTTAATGAAATGTTATGACCTGCCCTGAGCCCGCTTGCAGGAGAGGGTGGGATATAAAATAAATAAATAAACAACTTTCATGTGTTAAAGTTGATATTGACTTCTTTCCTAATGCCTTACCATCACTGGACATTTTTACAATGCCCACCTATGGTGCAATGGAAGAATGCCCTGGAGGTATCCATAAAATTACAGAAGCCCTAGGTAATGTAAGAGAACACTCTTGTGAATCACTGGCCACTCATGCATCAACATGTTGCAGCAGGAGTGTATTGAGATGTCTAAATGTAGCACTAGCCATGCAGAAGACAATACTGATGTCACAATTTCCTCCACTTAGACAGCACTTCTCTTGGGTAAGCTGAAGTGGGTAGAGGTCTCAGAAAACTGAGAGACATTGGGTCTTCAAACCATAAGTTGACCATTACTAAAATTAGGTAAAAATGCAAAGCAATCTTTAATTCTATTATAACTACAGAAAAGCTTTTAGGGTATTTAAAATGTTAACTATATGTTTATCTGATTGAAAGCATGCTCCTGATAGTATTCTACATTTTTTTCCCTCATGCACAGAAGGATAGATTTCCTGGATAATGTCCCAAACCAAACCTAACAAAGACTATGCTACCCGAGCAGATAGATTAAACCTTTCTGAGATATCAGTTTTGGAATAAAGGCACCATTGTGATCAAGGGATTAAGTCTTTCTTTTCCATTGAATGTTTTTGCTGAAGTCTTCATACAATGCTTGAATAATAGATTAGCTTTTTAAAAACTGGTTTAACCCATCAAGATTGACAGTGCTGATACTCGGCTTTGTCCCTATAATTCAGCTTTCATGAATGTGCTGATCTTTGCGAGAAGGGCTCCTTTGACATTAACTTGCAAGGCTGATGGAAAAAAGTTTCCCAGAAAATATGCACCAGAATGTATTTCTATATATGCAGAGACATGCATATGAAGAATGTTCTCCTTTACTGAAATGGAGAAATTGAAGCTGATTTTACAGAAAATGTGCCAGTATTTTTAGTTTGCCACCCTGCAGAACTAAAAGCAGTGGTGAGCTGGTAGCAAGGAAACCTCCCAACCCCCCTCTTTGTTGCCTGCCACCTGTTGGGGGGGGGGGATGTCTGAAAAAGCAGTTGTGCCAATGGCACAACATCACAAACAGCAAATACCTGGAAGTGACCTCACATAAATCACATGCTGCCACTGTGGCACTAGGATTCGGACAAAACTCTATGTTCTCACTATAGCGTTTTGTCTAAATCTTAGCACATTGCATCACCATCACTCCAGCAATGTGATATCAAATCTGGGAATTGTTGCCATGCAGCCACTTTAGATGGCATATTAAAAACTCTTAAATATGACTGTCTTGCCGAACTGTGAAAAGTGTGTGCCAGGGCAATTGACAGAGCTGTGTTCCCAAGAGAAGTGCCCTATGCTGGATTACGGAAAGTACACTGTGGCCAAGGGGAGCCTTGAGCCTAAGTAGTATGCCAAGCCAGATGTGGACCCAGGACTACAGAAGCCTTCTGCGACTGAACTCCTGCATCCACACCAAGCACTGGGATGCAGACCAGCAGCCCTGACCTCCATGCACACAGAGACAGCAGCAGACCAAAGACAGAAGCCATGCTCTGACAAAGGACAGATGTTTCTGAGCAGAAGCCATGAGGGAATCTCTTCTCCATCACACAAGCATTCCCCCCACCCCCACCTTTGTGTGTTAACTTCACCTGGAAAAACACACATTCCTCTTCCCCCTGAGCCAGCCTAAGACAGAGACAAACAACAGCAGCGATCCAATCTTCCTGTCACCCATCAAGATAACGCCACTGTCAAGTATCTAATCGTTAATACGAATCACTGGCCTTGCAACATGATTGGTTTTCTTTCTTCTTCCTGC
>NW_015159724.1:775632-840215 GCF_001447785.1 Gekko japonicus | reverse complement strand
TCCTGCTGACCATTAATTCCCAATTCCCAAACTATTAATCCCTTTATACTCCATTTAGAGTTTAGGTTTTTTTCCAGTACTTCCTGGGAACCAAGTGACCACATGGGCCTTGTGCCTCAGATCACATTTTAGGTATTTCCCCCCCCCTAAGTTCACTCTCTTGCCTTTTGCCTTTTCCTCTACTAACCCCATCCTACCTTGTTGGTTCCATTCTCGGCTGGTTTGGATTCCGGCCATGTGTGTTGCTGGTCATCTCAAAATCCCTTCCCCTTAGAGTATTTTATTTTTCGTTGCATGATCCAAGCATCTTGTTGGACAGGTAAAGTATCACCCAACCAACGATATTTCCTGCTCATGCAAATGTCACTATCCTTTCAACCCTGTATTCCTAGCTCTATAGTGGATGTATGAATGCTTGAATATTATTTGTATGCTTGAGAACATTTAGTAAATAAATCATTATTTTAGTAACACAGTCTCTGTGTCTATTCCTGGACTCTGGGAATTCTGACTCCTGTATACACAGGTTATGGTCCCATATTTTATGCCTATTGCCATTTAATATTCATATTTCCCCAAGCTTATTCATAAAATAAGGAAATGTGGCTAACAGAATTCACTAGAAGTGAGGTCACACCATTATTTCTCCCATCCCTGGCTTGGCCTCTTCCTCTCCCACTGGTTGCTACCTGTAGTTTTTCTTGCTGCCCTCTGTGAAGCACTAATGCTGGAAAAAGGCATCAAAGGTATGTTTTTTCTGGGAAAAGCTGGCACACATCCCTTTGCCAATCCAAAATACCTCCAAAATACCTAAAAAAAAAGTTGTCCAGATGTTTTTCAAAACCTAAAACGCAAAAAGCATAGCGGGTATGGCAGCCTTTTTTGGAGGGATGGGTACATCAATGTTTTCCATTTCCATATCATCCATATGTAAAACATTTTTGTTGTTGTTCAGTCGCACAGTCGAGTCCAACTCTTCGCGATCCCATGGACCAGATCACGCCAGGCCTTCATGTCTTCCACCGTCCTCTGAATTTGGCTCAATTTCATGTTCGTTGCATCTATGACACTGTCTAACCATCTCATCCTTTGCCGTCCCCGTCTTCTTTGACCTTCAATCTTTCCCAGCATCAGGGTCTTCTCCAGTGAGTGCTCCCTTCTCATTTGGTGGCCAAAGTATTTGAGCTTCAGCCTCTTCTGCACAGTTGCACAGTCGAGCTTCAGCCTCTTCTGCACAGTCGCACAGTCGAGTCCAACTCTTCGCGATCCCATGGACCAGATCACGCCAGGCCTTCATGTCTTCCACCGTCCTCTGAATTTGGCTCAATTTCATGTTCGTTGCATCTATGACACTGTCTAACCATCTCATCCTTTGCCGTCCCCGTCTTCTTTGACCTTCAATCTTTCCCAGCATCAGGGTCTTCTCCAGTGAGTGCTCCCTTCTCATTTGGTGGCCAAAGTATTTGAGCTTCAGTTTCATTATCTGGCCTTCCAGGGAACAGTCAGGGTTGATTTCTTTTAGGATTGACTGATTTGATCTTCTTGCAGTCCAAGGGACTCTCAAGAGTCTTCTCCAGCACCATAGTTCAAAATAATCTATTCTTTGGCGCTCGGCCTTCCTTACAGTCCAATTCTCGCAGCCATACATGACTACTGGGAATACCATTGCTTTGACCATGCGGACTTTTGTGGGCAGGGTGATGTCTCTACTTTTTATCATGCTGTTTAGGTTCGCCATCGCTTTCCTCCCAAGGAGCAGGCGTCTTTTAATTTCATGACTGCTGTCACAGTCTGCGGTGATCTGGGATCCCAGGAACGTGAAGTCTGTCACCACTTCCACGACTTCCCCTTCTATTTGCCAAGGAGTGATGGGGCCGGATGCCATGATCTTAGTTTTTTTGATGTTGAGCTTCAAGCCCACTTTTGCGCTCTCCTCTTTTACCCTGAGCAAGAGGCTCTTTAGGTCCTCTTCACTTTCTGCCATTAGAGTGGTATCGTCTGCATATCTGAGGTTGTTGATCTTTTCCCCAGCAATCTTAATTCCCGCTTGTGATTCATCCAGGCCAGCATTTCGCATGATGTACTCTGCATATATATTAAATAAGCAAGGCGACAATATACATCCTTGTCGTACTCCTTTTCCTATGCTGAACCAATCAGTTGTTCCATATCCGGTTCTAACTGTCGCTTCTTGGCCCTTATACAGGTTTCTCAAGAGACATGTGAGGTGGTCTGGTACTCCCATCTCTTTAAGGCCCTGCCATAGTTTGTTGTGATCCACACAGTCAAAAGCTTTAGCATAGTCAATGAAGCAGAAGTAGATATTTTTCTGGTACTCTCTTGCTTTCTCCATAATCCAGCGAATGTTGGCAATTTGATCTCTAGTTCCTCTACCTCTTCGAAACCCAGCTTGTACTTCTGGCAGTTCTCTATCCACGTACTGTTGAAGCCTAGCTTGTAGGATCTTGAGCATGACCTTGCTAGCGTGTGATATGAGTGCAATTGTGCGATAGTTTGAACATTCCTTGGCATTGCCCTTCTTTGGGATTGGAATGTATACTGATCTTTTCCAATCCTGTGGCCACTGTTGCGTTTTCCAAATTTGCTGGCAAATGGAGTGCAGAACTTTAACAGCATCATCTTCTAAGACTTTGAATAGCTCAGCTGGAATACCATCACCTCCACTAGCTTTGTTGTTAGTAATGCTTTCTAAGGCCCATTTAACTTCACATTCCAGGATGTCTGGCTCGAGGTCAGTGATTATACCGTCGTGGTTGTCAAGGACATCGAGGTCTTTCTTGTATAGTTCTTCTGTGTATTCTTGCCATCTTTTCCTAATCTCTTCTGCTTCTGTTAGGTCCCTACCGTTTTTGTCCTTTATCATGGCCAGCTTTGCATGGAACGCTCCCTTGATTTCTCCAATTTTCTTGAAGAGATCTCTAGTCCTTCCCATTCTATTGTTTTCTTCTATTACTTTGCACTGTTCATTCAGGAAGGCCTCCTTATCTCTCCTTGCTGTTCTCTGGAAATCTGCGTTCAGTTGGGTAAATCTTTCCTTTTCGCCTTTGCCTTTCGCTTTCCTTCTTTCCTCTGCTATTTGTAAAGCCTCATCAGAAAGCCACTTTGCTTTCTTACATTTCTTTTTCTTTGGGATGGTGGTGATTGCTGCCTCCTGTACGATGTCACGAACCTCTGTCCATAGTTCTTCAGGCACTCTATCTATCAAATCCAGACCCTTGAATCTATTCTTCACCTCTACTGTATATTCATCAGGGATGCGATCTAGGTCAAACCTGAATGGCCTCGTGGTTTTCCCAATTTTCTTCAGTTTAAGTCTGAATTTTGCAATGAGTAGCTCATGATCTGAACCACAGTCAGCTCCAGGTCTTGTTTTTACTGACTGGATAGAGCTTCTCCATCTTTGACTGCAAATTATATAGTCAATCTGATTTCGGTGTTGCCCATCTGGTGATGTCCATGTGTAGAGTCGCCTCTTAGGTTGTTGGAAAAGGGTGTTCGCTATGACCAGTGTGTTCTCTTGACAAAACTCTGTTAACCTTTGCCCTGCTTCGACCACATCCAACTTACCTTGATTCATAGATCTTACATTCCAGGTTCCTATGCAGTATTGTTCTTTGCAGCATCGGATTTTCCTTTCACCATCAGACACATCCACAACTGAGCGTCCTTTCGGCTTTGGCCCAGCCGCTTCACTCTTTCTGGGGTTACTTGTACTTGCCCTCTGCTCTTCCCCAGTAGCATATTGGACACCTTCCGACCTGAGGGGCTCATCTTCCGGCGTCATATCTTTTAGCCTTTTGATACTGTCCATGGGGTTTTCGTGGCAAAAATACTGGAGTGGGTTGCCATTTCCTTCTCCAGGGGATCACTCTTGGTCTGAGTTCTCTGCTGTGGCCTGTCCGTTTTGGGTGGCCCTCCATGGCATAGCCCACAGCCTCATCGAACCATGCAAGCCCCCTCATCACGACAAGGCAGTGATCCATGAGGGGGCATCTAAAACATACCAAAGACCTAAGGAAGGGTTCTCATAAGCTTTTGTCTAGTGCTTCTGCTAAGTGCTCAATGGAACAGCAGGTCCAAATTCCATAATTATTCTACTAAGCAGAAGAAAATACTAGAAACTGTACCCGACAACCTACCACTCCACACAGCAAAGTCTGAAGCCTCCTCCAACTTAAAGTGCCTATTTTCACTTAACTTGAAGGAAGGTCTCATTAGGCTGGAGGAACCTCCAACCTAAGGCCTGATACTGCCCTGTATATTTAGAGAAGCACATGAATAGGGAAAACCTGTATTCGTTTTTTAAAAAAAGTGAGAATATTAGGCCCCAAATGGAGGCTGGTAGCCCAACTCCATTTCCACGCATTCCATGCAAAAAATTTTTTTCTCCTGTCTGTTGGCAACCCTGCCTGCTAGGGTGCTTATAAGTGTTTTATAACTTAAAATTGGGTCATTGCTGGAAAAGAGATGTAGGCTGCGGTCACACGGAGCAGTAGGCACGCTAGAGGGACGGAAGATAGGTGGATTTTCCATGCGCGATCTTACCGCCACATCTGGGAAGCGTCGAGCTCCCGTGGCTCACCCGAGGCTTCCCACCGAAGATGCGGGGTAAAAAACTAGTACCTTCCTGAAACCGTGGGGCAAGGGCGGGTGTCTGATTGGGTTTCCGGTGGTAGTTCCGGCGCCCGCCCATGCCCCTCACAAAAAGGGGTTTTTTTCAAAGTCTCCACGGATACGCACAAGCACCCAAGGGAGCATGCACACATTTGAGTTAAACAACAACAACAACAACCCCGTTTGCCCCCGCACCCCACTTCTTTGCCGCGCTGCAGGACTGTGGAGTGATCGGCACCTCCCCCCTACCACGGGACCTCCACAGTAGGTCTGCTCGCGCAACCGCGCGTACTTTAGCCCCGGGGCAAACAGCCACGCCTCCCCCCCACGATATCCGGCCCGTGTGACCGGGGCCAGAGTAAGTCAAATATTTTAAATATCTAGGTATTTATTTCCAATATAATGCGACTTGGTCTACCAACCGTAAATATGCAGTGGAATCAGCTAACATCAGTGCATCGGCTATAGCACTTTTTTATAGCAGAGGTAACCAATTTGTGCCAGCTGCCATAAAAATTTTCAAGGCCAAAGTGACCTCACAATTACTATAAAACATCCCGATTTGGATTGGGGCCTTTGACTGTTCCACCGAATGGACCCAATCCAAATTTCTGCGAAACATTTTGGGTATGCCAAAATGTGTTTCATATGCAGTCATCTGCTTGGGAACTTGTATGTCTCTAATCAAAACGAGTGCATGGCTCATGACTTTCACATTCTGGCTACACCTGCATTACAACCTTGAACCTGGGAGCTTTAGCTTTCAAATGCTCTCCAAGTCCAATATGTCAAATTGGTTAGCATATCTGTTGTTGTTTAGTCGCACAGTCAAGTCCAACTCTTCGTGACCCCATGGACCAGATCATGCCAGGCCTTCCTGTCTTCCGCTGTCCACTGAAGTTTATATTGAGGCAGAAATTAAAGCAATGGGTATATGTACAGAATCACTGTCTATGCTGACTTTAACTGCTGCATTTCATCAAATTAAAAACAGAATGCTAGACATCGAATGCCAGAAGCTATTCAGTCTGGCCAACAAAAATTGCTCCCCACTGAGCTTTGAGATTCCCCTCATTACTGGGAAAATGGCTCCATATCTATCCTCTTTGAAGGTGCCACAGCAGCGCAGAGCATTTTCCCTTGCTAGATGTAATGCCATGCTTTCTGCCATTTTATTGCAGATCCAATTAGATAGCCTACTCAGCCAGATACTGCCCTTGCAATCAAAAATGTGTGGAGTCAATTACCCATGTTCTTTATTATCACCTGTATACAGATTTACGTTACATGCATCTACATTCTGTTTTAGTTAGGATGATGGACTGTGCTGATGCATTTAAGGTTTGTAGACTCTTGAATGACTTCTCTTCCAATGTCACTGAGAAGGTGGCTAGGTTTCTTCACTCTGCTATAAAGGCACGCCACGGGATTTCACAGAAATAATCGTATATTTATACAGAAGTATATGTATGTTGTGATTTTAACCTACCTTTTATACTGTACTAACTTGTATCAATATTTTCTATGCCAATAAAGGCTACTTTACTTAACTTAAAAGAAATGTAAGTAAAACAATGCAAGTATACCAATCAAAATGACAAATGTGTTTATAGACCAACAATTCATTAATATGGAGAATACAATTTTGCACAAATGATTTTATCTTCTTGTGATGATTAAAAATAGCAATGCTTACAATTAGTTAAAAATGAGCATATCAATTCTGGAAGTATTAGAGGAGTATTAGTATTAGAGGAGAATTAGATTTCTAAAGTATGAAATGACAGTGGAGCAATTACAATGACTGGCACTGAGGACGTTTTCTTTGTCGTCTACATTTTCTCCCCTGGTTTTGCCTGTAGTTATTGTGTGTGTGTGTGTGTGTGTGTGTGTGTATATATATTCACACTCCGCTTTTAAAAATCAAGTACCAAGTGCATGCACATGACTTTATCATTCAGTGCTAGATGACTCGCAGGGGAATGTGCGAATGGAACTCACTAAACAGTACAGTGTTTGAGGTGATATAATAAGGTGATACGAAAGTTCTTTCTGTGATGTTAGATTATTCACACATGCTGCATTAATCAACTAGAACAGTGGTACTCTGCGGTTTGCAAAGAACCACTTTCACAATCCCTATTAACGAAAAGATCCCCCTGACTACTAGGGTAGCCATGCTGGCCTGCAGTAGAACAGCTAGACTTGAGTCCAGTAGCACCTTAGAGACCAACAAGATTTTCGGGCATGAGCTTTTGAGAGACCTGAGCTTAATTAGCAAATGAGCAGGGAAGACATTCAAGGAAC
This sequence comes from Gekko japonicus, assembly GCF_001447785.1. Classification (NCBI taxonomy): domain Eukaryota; kingdom Metazoa; phylum Chordata; class Lepidosauria; order Squamata; family Gekkonidae; genus Gekko; species Gekko japonicus. Next base: position 833,273 of record NW_015159724.1, on the reverse strand, counting down.
TAAAAAAATAAAATTAAATTAAGCATCCATGCATGATCTACTCTATAATTCACTTTTCATATGAGAACCTCATATGGAAAGAGAGCAAAGCAGTGAATTTGGTCAGGGTATTGCAAGAACACAATTACAGTAAGTTTTAAGATAGCAACATTTAGGAGGAGGAGGAGGAGATTGGATTTATACCCCGCCCTTCACCACCCAAAGGTGTCTCAGAGCGGCCTACAAACTCCTTTCCCTTCCCCTCCCCACAACAGACACCCTGTGAGGTAGGTGGGGCTGAGAGAGCTCTGACAGAAACTGCTCTTTTTCAAGAACAGCTCTTATCAGAACTACAGCTTGCCCAAGGTCATTCAGCCAGGTGAAAGTGGAGGAGTGGGGAATCTAACCCGGTTCTCCCAGATGAGAGTCCATGCACTTAACCACTACACCAAACTGGCTCTCAATTTAGATAAATTATCTTTCCTCAGATTTTTCCAAGCGGGCCCAAAAGGCCTAAAAGGCATGACAAGAATTTCTCTTTTTCGTTATATGTAATTTATTGTCTTAATATTTCCTTTCTGTTCATTTTAGCATTTTAAACAATATATAAGGACAGCAAGGACAGTAATTTGTTGGTGTTTATGTTCAAGTGCTAAGAACTGTTAACTTAATTGCATGTTACAATTTACAACAGTGTGGTCTTTGTTATAGAGAATTTCCAGTCAACTTTTATCAAATTTTTAATCAATGTGTTTTTCTCAGTCTGTGCTGGCTGTTGTTTTAGTAGGCTTACTAATGTCCAAAAGCATGCTTCAGAAGTACGTTATGTGAAAATTACCAGCCTATATTCTAATTGTGCAGTTTTGATTTGATCAAAGCAATTTAAATAGATTTCCTGCTGTGAAAACTCACATGGATTTGTCAGCTGAGGAAAGCCCATGCATAACAAGCAACAGCAGTAGCTGCCAGGGCCCTGACTGTCCACAGCTCCAACCCCCAAAGGAGGAGGGAAACAAAGAAAATGAGCAGGTTTTTGTCACCACCACTTGCACCCATCCTGTCTGGGGCTCAGGCCACCTGTTTGCAGAAACACTTGTGCCTGCACTGACCAAGCCAGGTACACCCATCTTTTCCTGGGGTCATGCTGCTTTCGTCATGTCCAAACCAAGCCACTGTGTTGTTGATGCACTAGCTTGAACTCACCTAGTGGCAGCACAGATCCAGGAGGGATGCCAGTCATTTCTCATGTCACTATTGAATGGGAGTGAGCTGAGCCCCCATGGTACATCAGCACCCACCACTAGCAGTCACTTTAGTGCCTTGGCTAGAAGCCCAGGCCTGCTTGCATGAACTGAAAGCACACCCTGCAATAGCTCCACTCTACCTTGTGGCCATTAATTACAGATAAATGGACAATAGTGGTAGACAATATTTTTCAGTTATGCTTGTCTGCCATTATGGATCTTTCTGGTGCTTTCAATATAACTGGATGTCCAAGATAATGCAGGTTTGCAGTCACCTACAGTAATTTTATGTTTCTGTGGTGGCTGAAGTTAGAGAGCTATGAAGCTGCAGGATTGCATGATCATAACTGCATGTGAGTGTGAAGTAGTATCAAGTCACAGCTGACTTATGGCAACCCCAGCCAGGGGCTTCCAAGGCAAGTGAGAAGCAGAGGTGAAGTCTTCCTTGGTGGTCTCCTGTCCACGTACTGACCCTCCTTAGCTTCCAAGATCTAATGAGATTCCACATCCACATAACTGCATGTGAGATGTTAAAATCTTTTGGTTATTGTTATTACTGTTCTGAGGTGTCCCCACACTAAAGAGTTTTACTGTCCTGATCATTTTGCCAGAGATCTCACATGGCACAATGTTATCTGGGTTTTTTTCTTTTCACACCAGGCATGCATTACCATCACCTTCTGTTGCTGTCTCTCCTCTGTCATGAATCTCTGACCACCCACTTTTCCCTTTAAAATTTTTTTGGGCACTAGCATAGTGCTGAAGATGAATTGTGCAGTAACACAAACCTTTTAAAAGCACCTTCTGAGTATTTATGTAGGAATAATGCAGAATTTGAAGTCTCCCACCTCTTCTTTATGTGTCTATTATAGCACAACTCTCCCCCCACCCATGAACAAGTTCTACTTCCACAAGTTTGCTACATTTCAGCTCTGGGCAGTGATTTCTGTCTGTGATTTCACCCACCCACGAATTAATTACAGCACTGGGAGACACATACAACTGTGGTTTTGAATTGCCATAGTTGAGTAAAAGCATAAAAAGATTATGACATAACAGAGACAATTAAAAAAAAAAGATCTAGTGGATAGGTGGAGGATGGAGGATGTTCCTTTTGATGGATCCCAAAGACGTACCTTTTATTTGGGAATATTTTTTTTGAAATACCCTGCCCCTCTTTATTCTTAATGCCACAACACACAAATGTAACATTGTGCAATTACGTTGTTCAATATTACTTTAAAAATAGAATAAAACAGCATGTTTTAGAAAAGCCTAAACAGCATGTTTTAGAAAAGCGTCTGTTCCCTTGCAGTTGTAACTATGAGAGTTTTTTTTTTTAAGTAAACCACTTTAAGAGATAGATGGAGAAAGCAAGGGAAGAGCTGTTCCATTTAATTGAAATTGAAACTATACCTTCCATTTAGGACACACTGGATGGGGGGGAAGCACCCCAGCAATGCCATATAGGGAAAATTCCCCCCCTCGGGTTTTTAAAAAAGCATTTCTTTAGAGACCGAAATGGGCTATCCCCAGATGGGGCATGAATGCAGGATGTCATGTGCAGGGCTGGTGCTTTCATAAGGCAAGGTAGGGCAGTTGCCTAGGGACGGCAAGTAGAAGGGCACCGCGCTGGCCTGCCACCCTGCCTCCTTCCCTCCCTCACCAAAAGCCCTGCTCCTCTCTGCTGGCCCTTGACCTGCCACCTCGCTGAGGCTGTTGATGCGACACTATTAGCGCTCTTTCCTTACTTGGCACTGAGGTGGGAGAGGCAGCCAGCCACATCCAGCGAGCACATGAGGCGGGACGTGCGCGTGTGCAAGGGGGCACAGTGCGTGGGCCTGGTGGGGGCCACCTAGTTGAGTGCCAGCCAGGGGCTTCCTTCTTCCTCATGCTCTCCTTCCTGGGTGGGCGGACTGGCCTTCATTGTGCGCGTGGGGGTGCCGCAAGCAAAGCAAGGCTGGGCCTCTGCCTCCTTCCCTCATTGGCCTCTCTCCCTCACCTGCTGGCCGGGCTGGGCAGAGCCGAGCACCACAGCTCTCACTCTCTCCCCTCAGCACCAGTGAAGCCACCCCGCAACCCCCACCTTCTGCCTCTCTGCTGCCGTCGGGCCAGTCGGTGCAGGCTGACACTGAGATGATATGAAGCTTTCCTCACCCTTCCTGGGTTCTTCTTGCCCCTGGTTGGGCTCCTCCCTCAGCAATGGGGTCCCCTCAGCAATGTGTTGGAGCATCTCTTCTCTCCTGGTAGTTTATCTCGTCCGTTTGTCCCCCATTCCTTATATTCCTGGTGCTGGGGGGACAACAATGGGAGAGCTTCCAGTGTCCTGGCCCTGCTGGTGGACCTCCTGAGGGCACCTGGTATTTTTGGCCACTGTGTGACAGAGTGTTGGACTGGATGGGCCTTTGGCCTGATCCAACATTGGCTTCTCTTATGTTCACACACACCTAAGCAGCAGAGGTCGGAAGGAAGTTAAGCGGGTTCCCTTCCTTGCTTTCCAGCAGGACACTGCATGCCAGGAGTGTTCCCAAATCCAGCACATGATTTGCTGCTGCCTTTCCAAGGGTAAGAGGGGAGCTTTTTGTGCTCTTATCTACATTCACTGCTTTTAAAGATGTTTCTTTCACATGGACAGAAGCAGATACTGGATCCTAGAACCACTGACATTGTCCCTTTGTAGTGTTAACCCCCCCATGCTTAAAAACTACTATTACATTTTGAATCTTTATTCAGACCATTCACACAGTTATGTACTAAATAAGGAATGGGGATCAAGGAACCAATTTCAGCTTCATTGTTGAATCTCTTCCAGTGATAACAAACAGCCCATGACTGGGATCACTGGATGTAAATTAGTTACCCTTAGTACAAGACATTTGCAAACCACTCCCTTGCCAGTTCTGCTTCCAGCTAGCTTTCACCTTCAGAAATAAAGGCTCTCAGAATAATCTAACGGGGGGGGGGGAAGAATTCCACTCCACCCAAAATTTAGCAACCCCTCGGAATAGAACAATTCACACTTTACCAATAGGGGCTGAATACTGTCACAGTGGCTCCTGTGGGGTGCTCTTTAAGATCAACACTTTAAATGAACAGATGCTAGGCCAACACATTTTTTACACCTAGGCTTTTAACTTTTAATTGTTTTTAAAATCTGCTTTTAGTATGAGGACTATTACCATGATCTGATAGATTGCTAGATGTTCTATTCTTTGGGGTTTAAATGGCTAGTTTTAATTATTTTATCTTGTTTTATTTTGTGAGCTACCTGAAGAGATGGCATATAAATGTTTAGAATAACTCTTAACTTTAGGATTGGAAATGGAAGGCAAGAAGAGGACAAATCTTCTCTTTCCTCATCTTCCTCCCCAGCCTGGGTTGCTGACACCACATACCAGGCCTAACCACACTATATGAGACAACAGGAAGCAGTGTCTTCCATCTAGAGTCTGAAGTGGAAGAATCAATTTTACCACCTCATTGTGCTGCATTTGTAGACCTAGCCTTATTTGTGAAATTGTATGTTACTTGAGAACTGCAGCCTTTAGATCCCAGAATTCACCTAATAAATCCACAATGATTATTCCAAAGTCAGTAGTTACTCTACCCTTGAATTATCTTCTATCACATGCCAAGAAATATTTTTGTTAAATGGCAGCAGTGAATTTGTGAGGATCATAGATGAAAATAAGAATTATCTAAGCTTCCCCAATTTGTCTATTTTAATGCTTAGTGAATATGTGTAATCAACAATTGTTGATTTGACCAACAACAACAACAAAAAGAATAGTTACACTGTCCATTACTAAGGTTTTGGTGTTCCTCCCAGCCTTTGTTATTGTCAGGACTTCTTTGGGAAGGACAGTTTGTACAATTCCCCCTCTGACAGATCAAAGGGTCTTCTTTTAGAGGGATAACCATTGATTTGGCTTTAAGGTACTTTCAGAGCAAGATTTCAGTTATCTTGTTTTTTAAGACATATTGCAATGGATAAAACTGTTCACAATGTCTTTCAGCTAGTAGGCATGGGAAGCATATATTTAACTCAGATATTACTGTATTTTAAACAATAATTCTGACCAGGACAACTTCATTGCCTTTCATACATTCTGTTTAATGGCCCTTTAAGTTGTAACATTTTGTTTCAAAGCTTGACCTGAAGGAATTGGTGACAAAATTTGCTAAAGAAAAGGCACACAAAATGAGATTCTGATGTGCCTGAAATGGAAACATTAAAGAGACTTAAATTTCAGCATCACAATTAACAGGATTTCTCAAAATGCTTTGTGATTTGTGTTTTTCTGCTTGAGAGAGAAAAATCAGAGATTGTATTACTTGTTCTCACAATTAAAAAAAAAAGAAACCAACAATTTCAAATTTTGTGTTTTTCATTCTTCCTAAAATGCATTTATATTTGAAAATTAGTGGGCGCATTGGGGGGGGGCGCCAGAAGGTAGCCTCGTCTAGTGTGCAAAAAAAACCCTGGCACCGGCCCTGGTTATGTGGAAACATAAAAAGGCATGCTGAAGTAGGGAAAATCCTCCATGTACAAGTTGCCCTGGTTATATGATAGGAAAGGGAGGGCCAGGGGCCAGATTATATCTTGCATGCTGGATGGGTAGTCTTGTCCTGTCAACCAACAGATGTTGGATAATCAAAGATATGATCTGAACGAAGAAAATTACATGATCGTTATAGGAAAGCCAAATAAATTTATTGTAATGTATCTTACAAATAGTAGACAGTTCACTTTAATTTGGCCTCAAAATGTAGTATTAAAAAGATATGAAAAGTGAAGATAAAATCATTGCCTAAGAACATGAAATAAATAACAAATAGGAACCTCAATGCATTTCCAGAATTGCCAGATCGATATATATCTATATATATCTATATATCTATATCTATATATATATATAGATAGATAGATGATAGATAGATAGATATAGATATGTGTGTAATAATACATATAATACATATATAATAATACATATAATAATAATACATATGTATATATGTATTATTATTAATAATAAAATGCATATAATTGTAGAGCAAGGGCCAAATCAACTTTTCCTACCATATCCATATGGCTAACCTTCATGGAATGTTTACTTCAATGAAATGATTAAGAACAGCTCATTTCTTCTTGACCATTCTTCAAATTAGCAGTGCTAATTAGCACTAATGACAGTGAAGCTTTCTGCAATAAGCACACCTGTTTATAAGGAGCCGAAGTATCTGTCATCACATTTTATTTCACAGGTGTTCTTTTGAATAAACGGAAGCTGCCAATTTGTGTATACTTGTCATGCCAGAAGATTAAAATAAAATAGGCATTGCTTTGTACCTGTTTCCGGTTTTTAGTGAACTATTTATCTATCTGTGTACACACAAAAAAATTTTAGTTTTAAATGTACTATGTAATTGGGTTTTCATTTTTTAAATATTTTGTTTGAATGAACATGAAACAAAATAACAAATAGAAATTGCGTCGTATTGTTGCTTGGCATAGGAAGTGATGCAATTCAGTTTTACTTTCCACTTCCAGCTGCAGGTTTTCTCCTGATGTACTTTTCTCTTTAGATTAAAGTTCCTTTTGGTTCTTTATGTCTTCTCTGTGACCTTCTCTTTATGAGATTTAACAGAAATAGTAAAAGCTTCCATTTACAATTAGAGCCATTAGTTTTCCTGAGACCCTGAATTGATCCAGACTAACCCCAGAAGTCACATCTCATTGCTCTAGGAATTGCTAAAAATTCCATGGTTTTGCCATAGAGTTTCTGGTGATTTCTAGAAAGGCATGACATTACTTCCAGGTTTTCCCCAATAGTGATGTAACAGTGTTGACTCCATGTCCCTACTCCCCAGACTCCTGCCAGTTGCCAACCAATAGCTGGCAACCCTAATCTGGACTGAGATCTTCCAGAATTACAACCAATCTCCAGACTACAGAAATGAGTTTCCCTGGAGAGAATGGTTGCTTTGGAGGATGAACTCTATTGGATTACACCCCACTGAGGTTCATCCCCCCCCCCCCACCTCCCCAGGTTCTACCCTCACATTTCCAGGAATTTTCCAACCTGGAATTGGCAATCCTAAAGTCTGTAGTTACATGATGTTATTTTCAAAAACTCCTATCTGGCCTGTATCTTAAATTTCTTAGCACCTCAGCTTTCAATTGGGGGAAAAAAAACCAATCTAGACCTCAAAGGTTGTAAGATATATTTTTAAATATTCAGGCAAGATATGCAAAAGGCAGAACCAAGTATTCTGAAAAGATATCTATTGATTTTTTTTACCATCCTGTTTGCTACTTGCTTTGACCACCACTGTATGGCTTACCTCTGAACATAAAAGTTTCAAAATCTCAAGCATTGGTTGTAAGTTAAACAAACATGCATATATAAACAATTCTAAAACCCCTTATTTGATTTCTTTAATAATAATAAAAACATTTATTAAGGTTTTCTTGTTGCTTTAATAATTTTGTTACTAGACATTTTTATATAGTAGGTAGACTATCGCTTGGATTCTATGGTGCTGTTCCTTCAGGGCAGAGGCAACTCCACCACCAAAATCACTTTTTCTTTTTGTAAAAAAAATGGAGGGTGATATTTGCCCATTCCCTTCTCCTGTTGTACACTCCCAATTTGTTCTTCCCATTGTTCCTTCTGGTCCACTAACCCAAGGGATTTCAGAGGGAAATGAACGTCATGGTAAGAGGGGGGAAGGGGGTAGCAGCCTTTCTCTAGTGAGACTCCACTGATGCTGCTTAGGATCCAAGCCTAAAATGCTTTTCCCTCTTCCATATTATGAGATATCATGATTGCTTGTTTGGTGGATGGTGTCTATTTGGTGGAACAGAAAATGGTGGTCCAGGACATCCTCTCCTCTGTGTCCATCCAGCAGGGGAAGGGCAAGCTGAGCATCAGCTCCATCAACTGGCTGACCCTGTCCCAGATGGTATGCATCCTGAAACCATTTCAGGACACCACCAATGTGCTGTGTGCCCACCAGTGTTCCCTCTAAGCCACATTAGTGTGAGCTAGCTCACAGTTTTTTAGCCTGTGGCTCACACATTATTGCCTTCGCTCAGGAAGGAGGGCTCCAGAGCAAACTCATTTATGCAGTAGCCAAATCGCTTGCTCACAGCTTTAATGCCAGTAGCTCACCAAGTAGAATTTCTGCTCACAAGAATCCACAGCATAGAGGGAGCATTGGTGCCCACATGGCCAGCCTGGGGCCAGTCATCCCCCTCGTTTGTGGGGTAGATTGGGCAAGGTGGGGGATGGCGAGGATGGTGAGAGGAGGTGGAATGAGAATCAGGAGTTCTGGATGTCCATCATGAGGTGGGAGGTACGAAGCACCAGTGTGGGCACCAGGCACGTGATGACAGAGGATTCTGCCAAAGTGATGGTCTGCGAATTCCTGGCCAAGCCCCCCCGAGCCCACCAACTCAGATCCATTTGACTACTGGGCACACAGGTCCATCATATGGCCAGATATCACCAGAGTGGCCACCAGTCTGCTCTCCTACCCTCCCACTAGTGTCCAGAGTGAGCGGGTGTTCTCCCACATCGATTCCGACTAGACCCAGCCAGGGTGGATGAACTGTCCTTTCTGAAAGTCAATCTATCCATGCTGGGAAACCCTGTTCTGGTGTCCCCCTTTCCTTCTTCCCCTCTTCCTTTATGGGTGATCCTAGCATGCAGCCCATGGGGTGTGTCTGTTGGCACCTGGGTGGGTGGAAGGCTGCCTCTGCTGGGAGGGGTTGGACTCACCCCATGGCCAACACCCATGATGTTAACATCAGCCCCAATAACCATTTGGACCATGATCCTCCGCCTCCTGACAGCACGTTCCCCGATACGGGAACCAGAAACGAGACTTATCATGTGTGAAAACTGCCCTCCCACTCTTTGTGCATTGCCAGCCCTAGGATCCCTCAAAACAGGGTGCTGGATGTGACCGCCAAGCTCGTCCTCCAGGTGCACTCCCTCCACCAGGCAACCCAAAGCCATATGTTTGCCTGATGTGACCCATTTTCAGCTTCTCCACCCACACCCTCCACCCCAGGAACCCCCTAAAAAAAACCCTTAAAATAAACACTGATGGACGTGAGCCCTCCCCATCTCGGGATGTTCCCCGCACCAGCCAACCTAAAAAGAGACATCCGTCGGATGTGAACCTTGTCCTCAAAGTCTTTTTACATTCTTCACTCCAAGAAACCCCTCCCCCCCATGAAAACTTTAAAATAAACATTAACAGACATGAGCAATGGCTTCCCCCTCTTGGGATATTTCCTGCACCAGACAACTCAGGAAGAGATATCTGTCAGAAGCAACCCTTTCCCCCCCAAGTCTCTCTGTACTCTCCACCTCCAGGATCCCCCCCACAAAATTAAAAATAAACATAGATGGATGTGAGCACTGCCTTCCCCCTCTTGGGATGTCCCCTGTGCCGGTCACCCTAAGAAGAGACATTTGTCAGAAGTGAGCCTTGTCCTCAACATCTTTGACTGTTCTCTGACCCAGGAAAACCAATGAACTACAAACAAACCTCAACAGACACCACCCATGACCTTATCTTCTTAATGTGGTTTGCCTGCCACAGTCAGGTGGGTGGGCCATGCTACTTGGTCCCTCCCAGGAGGGCCCACACTTACATGTCTCTTCTCCCTGTGAGGAAGGGCACCACCAGGCAGGTCCCAGAGGGGGCCCTGTCCAGGGGGGCTGAGACTCCCCACCCCACCCCACCTGTCCGCCCGCCACAGCCAAGTATTCAGACCACACTACTGGGTCCCACCCAGAGGTGCCCACACTTACATGTCTCCCCCACCATGAGAGAGGGCACTACCAGGCAGGTTCCAAGTGGGGTCCTGTCCAGGGGGGCTGGGACCCCCCATCCCATCCATCTGCCTGCCAAAGACAGGTGTTTTTAAACAAAAATCTCCATACTTTGCCTGGTTCCTACCATATGCATTATCTCAAAAACCTGCGATTTTTGAAACTATCAATTTTCTCATTAGTTACGTTACATGTATGTTATTGTCTGCTCTCCTCAACTAAAACGTATAAGACTCTCACGTAATAGTAGCTCAACAGTTGATCTGATCACAGTACACTAATGTTAATTAGGTCAGGCACTCCTTAACACTGTTTAAAAGCATTTCATAGTTGTCATTGCCTAACCCCCTGAAAGAAGGACTGCTGGACAAGGAACATAATATCAAGCTGCACTTGCATATAGCAGTAGAACAGTTAAGTGAGAAGCTGAGGGAAAGTTTTTTAAAAATCAGAAATTGTACTATTACTCGGGCCACTTTTCATGCAGCTGGAATCTGTGGCTGCTGTTTCTTCTAACTTCATTCACGTACCCCTTTTAGAAGGCTTCCTTCAAGAAAAGGGGTTCCCTTGCACAAAACTACATCATGTATTATGATTCATGTTCACATAAGTCTATTCGTAAAGTTCATGATGGAATAGTTTTCCTGGCAGATTGTGGGCTCACAGGGACATTTAAGCCTTCAAAGAAAGCACTTGTCTTTGTGTCTACAAACTTTACAGTGAAGTTCCAAAAGTTTGGCAAAGTTTGCATGGTGATGTCTAGGCTGTCTTCAACAAATCATAGACATAAATATGGAAATCATGATCAGATTTAATGAGATAGACAGAAGGTTTACCCTCAACTTGATGAATGAGCCTGCCAGTCCTTTTTGAGCCATCTTCTTTGTCATATTCCACTTGTTTCCCCAGTAGGCTGCCCATAGCTTCATCTGGTTCCAGTCTGCCTGCTGGCAATGTGACTACTGGCCATACAAAAATCCTCCTGTGATCTTGTTTCTCCAATAAATTCCAACCTTGTGTGAGGCCAAATTCTCCCTCAGCCACCTCCCTTTGGTCTAGGCCTCTAGGTGGCACAGGGGATTTATCCTCTGGTTAAACAGCTGAGCTGAACAGGACTGCTGTCAGTTCGAGCCCCACATTGTTGTGAGCTGCTAGTCTGTGTCCCTAGCTCGCCGTCCACCCAGCGGTTCGAAAGCTTCGGCGAGTAGATAAAATGGGTACCACTCCTTAGAGGGGGTTGTGTTAGCCGATCGGATGATCTGCGCGTAAGATCCAAAAGCCGAGTAAGATCTATTCAGTGCCGAAGAAAAGCCTACAATAGGCCATTCAGCCAGACGGTGGCAGTGCTGTGCTGCGACTGAGACAATGCTGACGACATCAAGTGACGCCGAAAAAAAAGGAATGCTGCCAGAACATGCCTGGACCTTACAGCCGACCAAACTCCATCGACTACGAAATGTGTGTGATTTAATGATATATGTTGTCCTCCCTTACCCCCAGCATTGTTAGTCCCATGTGAAATTCAGGAGTAACTGTAAATCACTCAGAGCCGGCAGCTCTACCTGGATTGAGCGATCAATAAATGGAAAGATTATTATTATTATTATTAGGTCTGGGGGCTGCAAGTCTGCGGGTCTCAGGACCTGCCCCCAAACTGACAGTCACTGATTGGGCTTCAGTCTGCCTACCATGTCGTGATAACTGGTCCCAGAGTGAGGGGGTGGGGAATGGGACTGGGGATGCCCAACCAAAACGTTCCTACCATTGTGCCATCACTGTGTAGGTGGATCATCCTGGAGCTTGTGTTGTCCATCACGCTCCATAGTACACCCTTTCAACTTTAAATTGGCTGGCAAAATGCTCTCTACAACAAACTAGGACCCCAGAGTCTATAAAGACATCTATTCTAATAAATTCCATGCAGCTGCATGTTAAACATCTCTTTCTTAAAGCTGTAACACATTATCAATGTTACTCTATGTAATAAATTCACTTGTAATAAATGTAATATTTTTAAGAGATGAACTGGACATTTTGTAGAGACTATTTTGCCAGCCAATTTAAAATTGAAGGCTTGTAGCCAGGGAGAGAAGAGGACAGGTTGCTACTACCATAAATATATACAGTGTTCATGGAGAGCTCTTAAGCCAGCATAATACAGGAGGCTTTTGGACCTATATTTTGTATAATATTCCATTCAGGTTCATGTTGCTTATTCAATTAAAATACCATGGGTTATTTTTCAGGATTATTTGAAAAATATAAAGAAGAAATCAAACATTGGGTTGCTCTTAAACAGAACATTGAACTGTAGCAAGAGGCTGACACCTTCATTACTATAGGATTACTCCTGAGGGAGATTGGACAAAATGAGTTTATATCCAGATGCTCATTGAGAATGATGAACCTGTAATGTTGCCAAGTTTTACAATATAATATGACTAGGGAGCAAAGTCCATTGTGGATGAAGACAACGGGCCCTAGAAAGGTAGGGAGGGTGGATGGGAGGGAGGGTAGATAGATACAGGAGTTGGGAGAGAGAGAGAGAGGAAGGAAGGATGGAAGGAAGGAAGGATGGAAGGAAGGAAGAAGGGTGAGGGGGGAGACAGTCAGAAAGAAAGATAGGCAGAGATGGAGGGAGGGAGGATGAAGGGAGGGAAGAAGTCAAAGCGTTGGGGAGGAAGGGATAAAGAGTGAGAGAGGGAAAGAATGAAGGGAGATAGGGAGAAAGGAAGAGAGAGTGAAGAAGGGGAGTGACGAAGGGATAAAGAGTGAGAGAGGGAAAGAATGAAGGGAGATAGGGAGAAAGGAAGAGAGAGTGAAGAAGGGGGGTAGCAGTGAAAACGTGCTCGTGGCAGGCGGCTCACCGATGCCGGCACTGCCGCCACCCCTCGCCTGCTCCACTGCCGCCCCTCTCCTGCTCCCCTTGAAAGGCTATGAAGGTGGGGGGTGGAGCAGTGGAAATGGGCCCACAGCGGCCGGCTCAGCACCACTGGCGCCGCCCCTCGCCTGCTCCCCCTGAAAGGCTGTGACACAACAGACATGTGACTTATGGGGCATGTGGAGGTCCACCCCAGGGATGGGCTGTGTGAGTTGGAGGCCTCTAGCTCACCTGGGTCAGTTTTGGTCACTTCCGAACCGGCGGGGGGGGAGTCCCATTGAAAAGCATTGTCTCTTTGGGGTCTGTAGCTTGGCCCCCCGAAGTCCAAGAGGGACCAAAGTTGGTGGGCATGTTGAGAAGAGTGAGCTAGAATTATGCTGAGAATTTGGATCACTGGGACCCCTCGGGGGGCTATTTTGCACCCGGACTGTTTTGCAAACCAGTTCGTGAACAGGCCGCAGTTCATTTCAAGAACTGGTCCAGGAACAACGCTGGTTTGGTTCAGTCTGGGGCAGATTTCGGAAAGTGGCCATCCCTATTCACTACATTGAATCAGATCCTGTGCCACTGAGATGCTCACCATCCTTTCCAGTTTTTTTGTATCTCCTTCTTCTAAAGCTTCAGAGCCGCTTATGAGGAAAAATAGCATTCTAAACTGAGTATGCAAAGAAAAAGTAGGTCTTTAAGTGATTCACCTTGGGACACAATCAAGAGGAGTCCCGCTGGCTTTGTGCATGAAGTTGGTATAGATCTTTGCGTCTGAGAGACTTCTAACTCACAGTGCTGTACGGCAAACTACTTTTGAAATTTCCCCAAGATACAAAAGCAGTTTGTGCAGGAAAAATGTCAAAAAGCCCCACTGCTTATTCTAAAGTCACCATGCAGCCTGCTATATTGCACTCCTGATCTTCCTAATATGCCATAGTAGCATATCTACCTCAAATCCCACATTAAAGGCAATGTAATAGTTCACTGGTGACACTTTGGGTCCTTGGATCATACCACCAGGGTCTCAAACTGCACTGAAAAGCAAAGCAGTCTCACAGGCCATTATTAAAACTTTGAATAGTCCAGCTCTTGTGGATCTTGATGTTTTATGCATGGGAGGAAAAGATTAAAGGTGTCTGAAAGAGTTATTGTGAACTTCCTTTGTAGATTCAACCTTCCTTCATTATCTGATAGAAAGGGACTTCTCCTCTACTAGCAAACGATTTCCATAATAATCACATACAAAATAGTTGCTTACCGGAGGTGTGCTGAAAATGTAGAACAATGAACCCTTCAGTGCCAGGAACTTGAATTTATAGAGCTGTGGGGAATCTGCTCCCTGAAGCCTCTCATTCACCCACCCCATATGTATCACCTGCAGAATAAAACCTTTGAGAATTAATGTCAGCTGAATCTATCAGTACTAATATTACCTTAAGCATGGTTACTGTGCTTTCTTTATATCACTTTCATAATGGATAGAAAAGAACAACATTGTTTTTAATCTTACACCCTCTTATGTGCTTTGCTCTCTAATGAGCAAGTTCACCATGCATGGGCTGCAGTACATTGTATCTAAGAATCCTGTTTTGCTTTGGTTTCATATAAATCCCTAAAAACCATCTGATGATGAAAGTAAATGCAGCATAAACTAAGCAACAGAAACATATCTTAAGGTATGTACATATTTCATAGTTATGAAGTAGAAAAGCCACAGTCTGAGGTATCGCACATGATTTTCAAATTAAAGTTATCAGGTTCAGTCCTGGCTGCCTCCAGCTAAGGACTCTCACATAGCAGGTCTAAGACCTTGAAAAACTGCTGGCAGTCAGAGAAAACAATACTGGGCTTGACAGACCAACAGTATGACCTTTCATAAGTTCATTTTTATAAAGATTAATCCTATGTTACTTAATGAAATTCCATTATGGGTTGGATCCATTGGATGCAAGCGTCAAAGAATCTCACATTTCTGAAGGATTCAGACTTCTGTTTTCAAGTAACGCTCACTATTCTGCAAATATTATTTACCATTTCATTTTAAATATAGCATTATTTTTTAAATATAACATTATAGAAAACAGTGCAACAAAGAAATTGTTCCTCTACTCTCCATCAGTGTACATTACAGACCAAATAAATATTACTCATCCAAATATCTTTATTCATTCTCTATCAACATCTTAGCAATGACTTACACATAATTACAAATATATCGACTGTTGTTTAGAATAGGAATTAGAGGACCCTGGTTCAAATTCCCCAACTCTCTCTCAGCTTAAATAATATCACAGAGTTGTGAGGATAAACTGGGAGAGAAGAGGAACTGTACAGCACTTTTATCTCCTCAGAGGAGAAGGATAAAAATGTGATAGGTAGGTTGGTCTCATAAGGTGGTGTTGAAGTCTATTTCTTCCTTTAGCCACTGGCCACAAGTTTCCATCCGGTCACCCATTCTGATAACACCTGTATGAACCTGTTGGGAGAGAACATTTAGAGATTTGGAGAAGAGACCTCCAGAATGTCCTATCGTTAACAGCCTTGGTCAGATCTTGCATACTGAGGATAGCTTCCTTGACTGAGTCAATTCATCTCATGTTGGGTCTTCCTCTTTTCCTGCTGCCTGCAGCTTTTCTTAACATTGTTGTCTTTTCCAGTGAGTCTTGTCTTCTCATAATTGTGACCAAAGTACAATAGCCTCAGTTCTGTCATTTTAGCTTCTCAGGAGAGGTCAGGCTTGATTTGATCTAGAATCCACTTATTTGTCTTTTTGGCAGTCCACATTATCCAAAAAACTCTCCTCCGACACCACATTTCAAATGAATCAACTAGGTAAAATGGCTATGCTCTGCAAATTTATTTATTTATTTAATTGTATTTATACCCCGCCCTCCCCGCGAACGGGCTCAGGGCGGCTCACATTGGGCACAAAGTGCATACAATATACAAGTTTACATAATACATAATACAAGTACAAGTTTAAAACAGACTAAAATCATTTCTACGGATGCATAAGTAAACTCCAACATCTTGCGTAGCAGGGGGAAGGCTGGGGGAATGGAAGATGTTTCTGAGGAGTTAATTGTGTAGTGAACAGGAAGAATGACAACCCCAAATAATGCAATTTATCTGAAGAATTTATATCTGCAGTAGTTTCTCTGGAAAAGTTATTAGAATGAGGAATTTCATAAGTTTTTAACAGAACTGGATACCTTTGTAAGAGGACTGTGCAATTAGTTTGAATCTGATGATTTATTAACAGTCTAATTGGAAACATTTTTTTTAACCCTAAAATGTCCTCCACTGCTGATTATGGAGAAAACTCATTTGCATCTGTTCTCTCTCTCTCTCTCTCTCTCTCTCTCTCTCTCTCTCTCTCTCTCTGTGTGTGTGTGTGTGTGTGTTGCTGAATGAGTCATGTTAATTAGTATTGAACTCCATTTTCTCCCAGGCAAGACTGGCTTTTGAGAGATGGACATTTTGATTAAGCCATAACTAGTGACAGCTACTTATCTAAATCAACCACAAACAGTTTGATACAATGGCTGGGTTCAGATGGTTACGTCATCTGTCAACCACCTATAAGCTTAACCTGGGGTGTCTGAATTGTAAGGCACAGCAATTGGTTGTAGTCTCTAACTATGTGGATAACTCCAACATTATTATAATCCTGCAGCTGCTCAGAAAAAGCTGAAAGCCATGAATGCTGGACAACCATCTACCAAAGCTCATGACAGGCCTGAAAATGGCTGTTATGTATTTCCCAGTTTTATGAGTCCAGGTGCCAGGACTACATAGGAACTTAAAGTGGGAAGTTATTGATACTTTTAACAGCACCATATGAAAGGAGGGCATTCCAGAGTGAATGTTTTAGGATGAGGGTGTTAATTTCTTTATGCACAAGCTATTTTAGCATAATGTATCCTGGATCCATATCTATGTATCTAATAGTCAAGGGTCTCTCTGTGTGTGGATACTTATTTCCCACAATCTGGGACACATGGAGGGTAAATAAATCTTTCAGCAAACTTGGGGCACTCGCCAGGTTTGAAGAAAAATCTAAAATATTTAAAAAAGAATACAGGGATACTTAAATCCCCGCAAAAGTAAAACTGCTTGCTCTGCACATGCGCAGAGAACAAACTCATAGGAAGCATGTGAAAAGCTGCTGGAGCCATGAGAGAAGCTGCTATGGCAATAACTGTCCCTGCCGCTGCTAGGACCACCGGGAAAAGACACTGAGGGAAGCCGCCATGCCAATAACCATGTGCCCTGCTGCGAGACCCATCCCAACCATTGCCAGGACTGCCGGCAATGAAGAGAAGATGTTTGGGCACTCCTGGGGAGGGAAGGTGGCCGGATGGCCCAGGGAGCCAAAGGGGTGGCAGCGCCTCTCTGGGAGCCAGCCAGCCCATCCTCTACTGCTGCTGCCCAAGCTAGCCCTGCGGCCTGACAGCTGAAGCCCAAGGAGGCGAAGCCTGCGTCGGCCCCCCACCCTCAACCAGATTGCTGCTGGAGATAAGTGCTCTCAAATGGGGATGTTTGCTGACCTGCGTGGCTGCAAAAGGAGAGCAACGGAAAGAAGTGGGGTTCACTGAGTGGGGAGAGAGAGAGAGAGGAAGAACAGGGGATTCTCTGTTGAAGGGAGAGAAAGAAAAAGAATGGGAGATTGTCTGAGGGAGGGGGAGATTGTGGGGGAGTAGAGAAACAGCGGAAAGAGAGGGGCAGACTGAGAGGGGGTGGGGGAAAGAGGACATTGTCTGAGAAGGGGGTGAGACATACATGGGGTGAGAGGAGAAAGGGGCTAAGAAAGAATTGCTAGATTGGTAGATAAGGGGTAGGTGCAGAAAGACAGAGGAGGAAACTTTGACAACCAAGGTGGGAGAGGGAACCAAAGGTGGGGGAATGCCCTCTCCCCACAAGTTCCTTGCGAGGACTGCCGACAACAAAGACTATGTGGTAGGGCCACAACACATTATGCAACATTTTGTTGCAGGTCCTCCCTTGTATATTTATATATTGCTTATAGCAGCAGAGTATATTCTTTGCCTGCTTGTGGAGAGCCTCTGTTCCATCAAGGTTAGAGCTGTTACTGCTTTCTCTGCCTCCTTCTCCACCCTGTGGATTAGTTTGTTAATGTTAGGAAACTTATATTTTTGTGAAATTTGATGGATTTTTTGGGGGGTGGAAGGACATTGAAAACCACTTTGAGTCCACACGGAGTGGAGAAAAGTGGGTTAAAATTCTCAAATAAATTCTAAAAACAAATGTTCACTTATTTTTGTGTAAATACATACCCATCCTCCAAGGAGCTAAGGATCATATAGGATTTCCCTAATTAAAGGAATGTCAGTTTGGTGCTTGTGAGGAATTGGATGACGGGAATAAATGATTGTTAAATCTCTCCCTGATCCAAATCTTGCTCTCCCAAAATACTGTCACTTTCCTCAACTCTTTCTATTCCCCCCCCCTTTAACTGTCAATTGTTCTCAACTTTCTAAAGGTAATAAACACGCTCAGTTCTTATTAGGCTACTGGGGCACACGTTTCTTTTTAATTTGCAAGTCAAGTTGTTCTGCATTCTTGACTAGTCTCCTGAGTATGCAGAAACCCTTAGCTTATCTGTTCTGTTGCCCTACTGATAGACCCTCATCATGTTCAGTATTATAGGGAACGAGCTGGGAGAGTCTTCAATGTAATTTCAACTAGATACTCCCAGGTGATCTCAAGATATAACACTGCTACAATTCTCCCAGATTAAATGAAACAATGTTCTTAATTTTGCTTCCGTGATGCCTGTTGCCTGTGAAATGTTATTGCCCCCTTTCCTGAAAAGTAATAAAGTTGTGAAAAAGCCTTGCAAATAATGTAAGTTTGAAGAATATGTTATATGTTTAGAATTTATTTTGAAAATCATAAATATATCATTATAACAATGTAGGCAAGGCAGATTACTGAGTATAACGCTGCAGTGCCAACAGGTATTTCACAAACATAATTTGTAGACTGGTAGGGCTGTAAGATAGCACAACTGAAAATGGGAACAATGACTTCAGTGGGAGCAAGCTCTGCCTTTAAGTAAGTAATTAATGACTTGCCATGGAGCATCACACTGCGACAGAAAATGAAGAAGGCAAATAAAGTTGTGGCTTCAGGCATCTCAGGGTGTTTGTTTGCTCTATTTATTCAAATACAAATGAACAGTTGGTGACAGCAATTATATGTAAGGAGGAAAAAAGGAGGGGTGCGGGGAGGATCTAAAGTTGCAGCAGATTTTGCCTCTCTGGAATGTTATATGTTTCACATGAATAAATAAATGACAATCAAAACTGGTGATTGTTGTAATAAAGTTGCCCAGGTTAAGAGTCAGATCTGCTGAAACCAGCTGGCACGCCAGCGTTATATGATGGGGTATTTTGAGTACTTCAAAACCAACTGGTATAATTATACCTTAGGGCATAGTTTTGAGGAGCAAATTATTCATGCTGTAACAGCTTAAGTTTTTAGAGTTATAAAACTTCTTGCACACAACTTCTTTTGATGATTTACTTTCATCAGCTATTCTTGCAATAAAGCTTCACCAGACTTTCCCCAAAGAGTAGTGCAATCTTAAGCAGAGTCATACCAGTCTAAGTTTAGGATTGCACCAAAATTATGTGAAACATCTATCCCACCATTCTTCCAACACTGCCTACTCAGAGCAGTGTCTGAGCCTCAAAATAGCCCTGTCAATAGCTCAGGCTGAAAAGAGGCGGGCCTTTCCTCAAGGGACCTGACAGCCTCAAATTTCACAGGGGGGGGAGGGATAGGGCTGTCAGCCTCTGGCCTGGAGACCTCCCAGAATTACAAATCATCTCCTGTCGACAGAGATCAGTTCCCTGGAGAAGATGGGATTTCCCAAACCAGAGCTGGCAACCCTAATGATGAACAGGAAGTGCAAGAGTAGCAAGCTGTGAATGAACAGCACCTTCCTCCTCTGCAATGAGCAACTTTATTTCCATTTAAGTGAAACAAATGCACAGGCAGCCACTACAAAGTGGCTTTACAATCTTTTCAAAGCACTGCAGCAATAAATTCTTGATCAACAGTTCTATATTAATGCTGATAAAAATACCCCCCATTTTAAAATTCCAGGAAGATAAGGAGGGGCTAATTCCTTAAAAGGCTACAAATACAACTCAAAGCACAAGGCTGCTTTTTTACCCTCTATACAGATAGTATCATCAAATTTAATGTTTCATTTTAAAAAGTCATCCAAAGATGTGTACGTTTTTGGAAACTGAGTCACAAATACCTCCTAAAATAACATAGAAACAAGTGTGTTCATCTTTCTGAACATTATGATAAACTATACAAGTCAGAACCAAAAGTGTTAATATTTGGAGAGTAGTAATGGTAAACATTCTACAAGTTCCAACAAGATGACATACATGTTTATGTTATTCAGCTGACATTTCATTTTCACATTAAGACAGATATATGAGACTTAAAACAACAACAAAAAATCTCACAGAGAAACACAATATATTAAGAAAAAATAACTATATTGAAAGTTTGTACAAGATTGATTATGTTTGACCTGTTCTGAATCTATATAGTAAAAATTCTGGAGTGATTTTTGTAGCAAACATAAATGAGCACAGGTACAAATTACAATAAAGTGTAACAGAGTGACTCCAGATATTCATGATATGTATACTGGTACACACACACATATATAATGATATACAGGAAATGAGAGTCATGATCTCTACATTTGCTTTTTTATTCTCTGTAGGGGACATGCAGATACTGTCATGGTTTGTTCAGCACACACATCTCATAGAACAAATGTGGAGCTCTCCCACCACTTTAGACATTACTTGGCCACCAAATGAGAAGGGAGCACTCACTGGAGAAGACCCTGATGTTGGGAACGATTGAAGGTAAAAGAGGAAGGAGACGGCAAAGGATGAGATGGTAAGACAGTGTTTGGTTAGACAGTGTTATCGATGCAACAAACATGAAATTGAGCAAACTCTGGAGGACGACGGAAGACAGTACGGCCTGGCGTGATATGGTCCATGGGGTCGTGAAGAGTCGGACTCGACTGTGCGACTGAACAACAACAACAACAAAAACTGATACAGTAACCGTGAATCGATCATTTCCTATATTTGCCCATGTGACTATGTATTGGGTCTCTTAATGTCATTTGGAACTAACTGTACATATATGTCAGTGACATGGCATTGTACTACATTGACACTGTACAACAGTCTATGTACTATACTACATTGCTTTTGTACTATATATTCTACTGTCATCTAGATAAATAGATCTCATATGAACATCTCAGCCTGCACGGGAATAAGATAGCTACTTGGCACTCTGGAGAAGCTGGTGAGAGTGAAGTAGGACACATGGTACTTTGAGCATAGGAGGTGAAACACATGAAATGAGGCTGACTGAATACAGCACAGAGCCCCTGTGAAGGTCTGTGCTGCAGTAGTGTGAGTGGCAAAGAAATATTACTTCTCTGCTAACATAGCATCTGTAAAATCTCACACCTTGCTTGTTAAAACAGCTCAGGCAGAATCATTGGTAGTCCTCTGCTATTTCAGTTATATTCCACTGGGGGTAGGGCACAGGTTTGATAATCTGCAACAATTGAGTGACCTCTGGCTCACAAAGCTTATGCCATAAAGACCAAGCAGACTTTGATTCATGAAAGCTTATGCCACAATCAGAGCTGGAATGATGCCAAAATTAAACAAACTACATCTCAAGTCCCCTGATTATGAGGGGTCTTTAAATACAAAATAAATACTAAGTTTCAAAGTTTGAAGAATAACACACATTTTCTTTTTTCTTTTATTAAAATACATTGTATTTAAAGTCTTCTCAAAGAGTAACACACATTTTCAACAACATTCTGAAGCCTCTTAAACTTGACATAGTTTAGCACCTCAGCATGTCTTAATCTGACCTGACCAGAATAATTTTGGTAGCCTTTCAGGTGTCAAAGAGTTTTATTTTTGCAGGCAGTCATTTACACCCACACTGACTTGGCCACCATATTAAATTTAATTGTTGTACGGGGATTAATTTTGGACTCCCAAATCACCATTGCTTAGATGAGTTTTAGTTGATTTCAGCTATTCAACAAAACACTTTAAAAAAGTACTTGGGAAGTTCTGTGCCACATAAATCTGGTGGCATTTTACAGACTAACATTTATTTCAGTACTAGGAGTAAGGCCCATTATGGGAAGAAATACAATGCGCTCTAAAAAGAAACTCCAGGTGAGTGTTCCTGCTGTGGCTGGTGGGGCAGCAGAGGGAAGGGGAAAATAGATGGAGGTGAACCATGTTTATTTCCTTCTGCTTAGCTATAAGGCAGGGCTGTTGTGCCCCAAGTGGGTAGTATGGGAGGAGAGCCACATGGTAACAGGTATGGTTCCGTCCACCCCGACTTATGTTGATTTGGGGCTATGCAGTGGCAGCTAAGGTAAAAAAGCACCTCCTCCTGTGCCATGTTTTCTGGGTTCCAAGGGTCTGGAAAGGGGTTCTGTAGCCAGTTACATGGTTGTCAACTCTGGGTTGGGAAATACCTGCAGATTTGAGGGGTAGAGCCTGGGGAGGGCAGGGTTTGGGGTGGGGAGGGACCTCAGCAGGTATAATGCCATAAAGTCTACTGCCCAAAGCAGCCATTTTCTCCAGGAGAACTGATCTTGGAGATCTTCAGGTGGCACCTGGAGGTTGGCAATACTAAGGGGAGGGCCAGAACTGTAGATCTGAGGGGGAGAGCCTGGGGGGGCCGGGGTTTGGGGTGGGGGAGGGACCTCAGCAGGGTATAATGCCATAGAGTCCACTGCCCAAAGTGGCCATTGTCTCCAGGAGAAATGATCTTGGTCATCTGGAGATCAGTTGTAATAGCTGGGAAATTTTCTGTAGGGGAAATGAAGTGCTGTGACTGGGGAACACAGTGATTTCTGGGAGATCTCCAGGCCCCACAGGGAGATTGGCAACCCCAGTGAATCTTTAGGAGACAACTAAAAGATATATATATTACTTCAAAACACATTCAATGACTCTCAACAGCAACAATAAACTGTTTAGAATGTTGGAGGCGAAGACCAATCAGGCCACATATGCTAATGACCTCTGTGTTCTGACTAGCTATGGGGGAGGGGAGGATGACATGTGGAATAGAGTGAGGCCCAATCAGCCTGCATATGCAAATAACCTTGAAAGGCTGGCCCAATCAAGTAGAAGTTGTCGGGAATACAGCTAGCCAGAGAGAGAGAGAGAGAGAGAGAGCACACTTCAATGGACTGTCTAGATTTTTGTTCTATTTTGCAAAGACAGACTATCAAGGCTACACCTTTGCAATCATCTGTGCCACAGGCCATCTTGTATAGTTGTAGGCAATTGCTTGGCTCTCAGTGAGAGGCAAACTGCATGATATGTTTCTTTACACATTTACACTAGTTTATTTATTTATTTATTCAATTTTATTTATACCCCGCCCTCCCCGCACGCGGGCTCAGGGCGGCTCACAATGTACGGGTGCAATACAGCACCGTAATTCCACAGTATGGCACTCAGTGCAATAAAAACACAATAAAACATTTAAAACAGTTAAATACAATGGGCTACGCCCAAGGATCCCGCGTGACTGACACCCTCTCTCCCTATTGCACATGCCCTTGAGTCCAGAGGGAGGATGCTGTGGCCCCCCCCCGATGTTCATTGGCCACTCAGCCTCATCCAGCGGTGCCGCTATACAGGCCCCTGTTGGTGATAGTGGTGGTGGCGGCGGCTCCTATTCGAAAGCCTGGTGGAAGAGCTCCATCTTACAGGCCCTGCGGAACTGTAACAGGTCCCACAGGGCCCTGATCTCCTCTGGGAGCTCATTCCACCAGATAGGAGCCGCCACCGAAAAGGACCTGGCCCTTGTGGCTGCAAGCCTGGCCTCTTTAGGGCCCAGGGTCGCAAGAAGATGTTGCGACCCCAACCGAAGTGCTCTTTGGGGCCTGTGTGGGGAAAGGCAGTCCCTCAGGTATGCCGGACCCTGGCCATGTAGGGCTTTAAAGGTGAGCACCAGCACTTTGAAGCGGATCCGGAATGCTATAGGCAGCCAGTGCAGCGCTTTCAGCACAGGCTGGATGTGGTCCCATTTTGAGACACCAGCAACCAGCCTGGCCGCCGCATTCTGCACACCAGCCGAAGATGGTAGAAGGCCGCTTTGGCAGTGGCTGCCGCCTGGGCCTCCATCGTTAAGGTGGAGTCCAGGAGCACTCCCAAACTCCTAACCTCCGAAGCTGGCACCAAAGGCGCCCCATCGAAGGCCGGGAGCGGAAGCCCCAATCCCATCCCGTTCCGACCCAGACACAGGACCTCCGTCTTTGCCGGGTTCAGCTTCAACCAACTCAGCCTGAGCCATCCAGATACGGCCTGCAACTCCCGGTGCAGGTCTTCTGGATCAGAGTCCGACTGGCCGCCCAACATCAGATAGAGCTGGGTGTCATCGGCATATTGATGACACCCAAGCCCATACCTCCGGACAATCTGGGCGAGGGGGCGCATATAGATGTTAAAGAGCATCAGGGAGAGAACTGCCCCCTGAGGCACACCGCATTCAAGCAGGTGCCTCCGGGACCGCTGCTCCCCTAATTCCACCCTCTGTCCCCGACCTTGGAGGAAAGAGACAAGCTACTGAAGAGCGAGCCCCTGAATCCCCACGTCGGCAAGGCGGTGGGTAAGCAACTGATGGTCGACCGTATCAAATGCGGCCAACAGGTCGAGCAACAACAGCGCCGCCACACCACCTTGATCCAGATGTCTACGGAGGTTGTCAGTAAAGGCAACCAGTACAGTCTCCATTCCATGCCCAGGGCGAAAGCCAGACTGGAATGGGTCGAGGGCGGAAGTGTCATCTAGGAAGCCCTGCAGCTGTGTCGCCACCGCCCTCTCAATCAATTTGCCCAAATAGGGCAAATTGGACACTGGTCGATAGCTGGCCAATTTGGCCGGGTCCAGCGTTTACCTATGTCCGCTGAAGCCACACAGCAGGTGTGGGGAACTGCTTCTTTAAAAAAGGAGAGTACATACAGGCTCAGAATGGCACTTCTGGGAGAAGAAGGATTCCCATTTCCCCAGCAGTTTTCTCACATGAAACCACTTTGGGGGGAGCTATTTCATCAATGTTGCTGCTCCACATGAACTATCTGTGGATGTGGAACAGCAAAATTGGTAAAATAACTCTGTCTCCAGTGCAGTTTTCCAGGGAGAAAACTGCTTCAGGGAAGAGAGGCAGGAGCCCTTCCTCCCCACACAGTGCTGTTCTGAGAGCCATTTGGACTCTCCTTTTTTTTTTTTTTTAAGAAGCAATTCCACACAGCTGCTGTGTGCTGTTGGGAACACAGGCAAACTAGTGTAATCGAGTAAAGAAACACATTATGTAGTTTGCCTCTGACACGATCAGTTTAGAGATCAGCTTGAGTATGTACCATCTGCCCTAAAGGATGTAAACTTTACAAGAAAAGCCATCATGGGACCCTACTGACCTAGGTAATTATTTGCCAGTTTCCAATTAGGGGGAAAGATACATGGAAGGGTGACCGACAGCCACAGCTACACTTGGATGAATCTGTAGATTCAAGCCTAGTTTGGAGATAAATGTTTTGGCTGCTAGTAGATAACCTGTACTAGTAAAGAGAAAGGGAATGTAACTGTCATCATACTTTCAGCGCCTTTTTAAAAAATTAAACTTTTGATTTTCAGTAATGTATAGGACATTTAGGAGGGGAAGAACATGGGGAAGGGGATAAGACATAAAGGAAATTTTTCCATCAAGCTTATATAATAGCTGTTACAATACAATTCCCATCTTAAACCTTTGTTTCCATACCTCTTTCATTTATAAATTCTAAAGCTATAGTGTAGACGATTAATCCAATCACTAAAATCTTCCATTATGGTTCCTGAAAAAGTACATATTATTTACAGTTCAAATTACATTTATCCTAAGTTTATAGTAACCAGGGGTCATTTCCTGCCAGAGCAGTGCTTGGCTCTCAGTGAGAGCAGTGCTCTGGCAGTAAGGAGCCCAGGGGCGGGGGCCCCCACCACCTGCTGGGATTTAAATGCCTTTCTTTCCCTTCCCCAGATGGGGAAAGGGAAAGAAAGGCATTTTAAACATGCCTGGGTCCCCTGCCCGATCTTCCCTGCCCTTGCCTTCTCCAGCCAGCCTGCCATGGCAGGTTGGCTGGGGAGGGGAAGGGGAGACTGGCAGGCATGCTCCCTTTCCCCCCTGAGCCTCTCCACTTTGGCAGAGAAACTTAGGGAAGGGGGGGATTTAAATGCCTTTCTTTCCCTTTCCCAGATGGGGCAGAGAAAGAAAGGCATTTTAAACATGCCTGGGTTCCCTGCCCGATGTTGAGAAGATCGGGCAGGGAACCCAGGCATGCTTGCCCTTTGACAGGGTGTGTGGCATATACAAATGAGCTATGCAAATGAGCCCCTGTGTGCTGACTTAGCTGGTAGCCACCGAGGTGATAAACTGGAAGCTGAGAACACGAGCCGGAATCAAGGTCAGTGACAAAGCCAAAGGACTGATAGTCGGGGAGTCATTTCAAGAATGCAGGTTTCCAAAGGCAAGGAGCGACTGCTGCACACTCAGAAGCAGGTCTGATTTTGCAGAGTTGTTGCCACGCTGGAGCAGGTGCACCAAAGAGCTTTAAACAGATCCTCCCTCCCTTTGGAGTTGAGTCTGCAGAGGCTTACAACTCCTCTCATTGATGTTGCTGGAGCTGCAGCCTGGCACTTCTTCTTCATTCCTGCAAAGTCAGCCTCTGCCGTGCCCTATGTTTGGGGCACTCAGGGGAACTAGGCAGGGAGTCTGACCTTGGGGTGTCTGCAGCTGGGGTTGCTGGCCCCGGCTCAGGAATGGCCTCTCCTTCTGGCTGCACCTCTTGTGCAGCTGCTGGGGACTCTTCCTCCTCAGGTACTGCTAAGGGTTCTTCCTCTGTGCTGTTTCTACAGGAGGCTGAGTTGTTCCTTGCCTCTTCCTCATCTGAGGAGGAGTCAGCCTTAGCTGGACCTGTACCCACGACACCCTGCATCTCTTTTTCTATGAAATGACCCCTGATAGTAACTATAATCCATTACTCATGAATTTCCTTTTCACAGTTTCTTTTCACCCATTATACTTTCAGCAACTTCTGATACCATCAACCACAGCATCTTTTTATTGCTTTTTGGGTTTGGACTAGTGTGTACTTCTTATGGTGCTGGGAAATTATTGTTCCTGTAGATAGGATTTTTCCTGTGATGTGCTTCACAATTCAATTTTGTCATCCATGCTGTTTAAACATTTACATGACATCACTGGCAGAGGTCAACCAATTTAGAGTCCAACCAGTTATCTAGAGTTCAGTGTCAGTACCCTAAAGACATCCAACTGTATCTGAGCTCTTCATCTGGTCCATGTTCTGCAACAGACGTTCTCAGTAGATGTCTGGAGATGGCAATGGAAAGTATGACTGTGAATAATTTGAGGCTTAATCCAGACAAAACTATTATGGTGATGATGGAGGTGTTCAGGAAATTATTGGGCTAGGAAAATGCTTATCATGGAGAGGATTACACTTCCCTGAAGGATCAGCTCCATCGTCTGGGATTTCACGTGGATCCTACATTGTTGCTAGAACTTGCCATCTGAGCCCAGTATTAAAACCAAAATATTCTAGTGTTATCACTAAAGCTTTAGTGGCATCCATACAGCTGTAATACATTTTATATGAGCCTGTCCATGAAGAAGATGAGACACTACAAATAGTTCAAAATGTTACTACTTGTCTTTTGTTGGAAATCAGCAGGACAGTGCATTAGATCGATGCTTGTGATAAACATGTTGGTTACTTTTGTATATCTGTACTGACAGTGGACCTCTCTATTCCTTCCTTTGACACATCCAGCAAGGCACATCAAATATAGATTAAATCATATACAATTGTATTCTTTCCACCATTAAATGTTCTGATTCTATGGACTTCCCAACTCTGCTCTGGATAATTAAGTTAACAAGATGTTAAAACTTCCTAAAGGAATGACCCTTAAGAATTTGCAGTTTCAGCACATGTTGCCATGTAAAGCAGAACTCATTATTTCAGTCAGACTTAACCACATATTCAAGTTTCCACCAAAAACATATGTACTGGATGCAATGAACTGTGAATGGAAGGCATTGACAGAATGAGTCAAGCAAGAAGGATAATTTTTATCAACCAAGCTGCTAATTTCTGCACTGCCCCAATGTTCCTGAGAATAGCCTGCCCCTTAAGACCAGACCTTTGGAAGATCTAGGTAGTAGAAAATTCCATTCTATTAATCTCTTTTCATTCATGGTTCAAAGGATCCAACCCATGCACTTTAAAACACATAACATTGACTATATCATGCCTTGTTTTTTTCTAAAAAAAATAATTTCAAGTAAAAAAGGAAGTGACAGATATCTACCAATAATAAAATGAATAGCATACCTGGTCTGAGGGAGAGCAGCATTTATTTGCCATCTTTATCTGCAGAAAGAGATCCAGATAGTTGTGTTACCAGATCAACCTATCTAATAGTTATGAGTTTCATGTATAAGTACAATTTGGTCCCAATCACAACAGTACTGGAAACTAAGCTATATTTTCAATATAATTTAGTATAGGCATTTTCTATAAAGGCTGAAAATATGAAAAATATGGTTTTCTGCATAATATTTACCTTCCTGGTGTAAGGAAATGAAAATACTGTTCCTTAAGTTAGCTTATAGGATCTCAGTCCATCAATGTATTTTAAGAGACAGCTATGATTTTTAATTTCTATTAGTTTGTTTTCTGCATTTTTCACCCATTTTCACTATGGGAAGATAAGGCAGAACTATAGGTTTATTATATGTATCATAAATCAGGGAAGTTGGTTTTAAGATGGACTACAACTCTATTTCCCGGAGACATTTGTGCTAACGATAAACCCAAAGGAACTTCTGTGAGAATGGAAAACATTTTCTTGCCTCACTGGTGTGGAACATTAACCACACGGAATCAATTCTTTTAAAACTTAGCTCCTGTCAAGAGTGCCTCTTGAAATAAGTAAGACTAGCACAACCTGAACCACTGGAGGATTTTACTATTTTATATGAGATGCAGATTCCCAAGTATGCTTACACAGGTTGAAGCGTATACAGAATACAATTTCAAACTACCTTAGCCTAAGATTACCTTCTTACCCACAGCACTTTTCCTAGAGTAAACAATTAAGTCGTTTCCTAATGAGGAGGAGGAGAGGAGATTGGATTTATACCCCGTCCTTCACTACCCAAAGGAATCTCAGAGCAGCTTACAAACTCTTTTCCCTTCCTCTCCCCACAATAGACACCCTCTGAGATAGATGGGGCTGGGAGAGCTCTGACAGAAATTGCTCTTTTTCAAGGACACAATAATAGCATAATCATTTTAATAAATGCAGACTATGAAACTGGAGGAGAAAGCGCTGTCCCTTGTTTGCCCGGAGGGCCTATTTTTTATCTGTTTACACTCTATTTCTGCTGCCATTCCTTCCAGATTCTAGAAAGTGCTCTTTGTGGGAAGGGAAGATGAGTGTGTAACTTAAGGCACAGACCACTGCTCAGTTATACAGCAAAGGCTTTACATGCATGAGGTCCCACACTCACTTCTTGAACAATGATCTCACTTAGCAGGGATGGAAAATAACCCTGTCTGAGACCTTCCAGTCTGAGTAAAATAGGATTAGATGGATACAAATGGGGGCCCGTGATACTCACCCCCATGGGCACTTTCTCGCCAGGCTCCCCTGCAGCTGCCAGGCCCACCCCCACCCCCGCCCCTGCTTTCGGCAGCTC
The DNA here is from genome assembly GCF_001447785.1 of Gekko japonicus. Taxonomy (NCBI): domain Eukaryota; kingdom Metazoa; phylum Chordata; class Lepidosauria; order Squamata; family Gekkonidae; genus Gekko; species Gekko japonicus. The sequence continues at coordinate 803,436 of NW_015159724.1, read as the reverse complement.
TCCTGGAGCTGCTCTGGGTGGGTTCACTGATGCTTCCTTCCCCCCTCTCCACTGGGTGGCTTGCCCAGAGCAGTTCTGGGTGGGCTTGCTGAGGCTTCTTTTCCCCCCTCCCGACTCTTGGCAGCTCAGCCAGAGGTGCTCCAGGTGGGCTCGTGGAGGCTTCCTTTCCCCATTCTTGGCGGCTTCCCTGGAGCTGTTTGGAGCTGCACTGGTGCAAATAATGCTACTTTACTTTTGGGGGAATTACTCCCCCTCATATAGTTTCTTAAAGAGTTAAGACTTTTCTGCACACCTAAAGGGTGCCCCAAGTGTGCAGAAAAATCTCTTTACCCTCCATCTGCACATAGGGGTCACAGATGGGAATTAGCTCTATAGGCAGGATTCCCAAGTCCATCTCCCCTGGCATTAAACTTTGGCAGGGGGATCTCTAGGGTTCATTCGAATAACCATTATTTTCAATAATACTAATTCTGTAGCCTTCCATATTTTACACAATAGAGAAATATTCCTTCCTTCCTTCCTTCCTTCCTTCCTTCCTTCCTTCCTGCCAGTCTCCGGGTGGAGGTGGGAGATTCCCTGATTTTTTTGGCTCCCCCCAGATGCTGGACAGCTGGCTGGTTATCCTTCCTTCCTTCCTTCCTTCCTTCCTTCCTTCCTTCCTTCCTTCCTGGATGCCAGTCCCCGGGTGGAGGTGGGAGATTCCCTGATTTTTTTGGCTCCCCCCAGATGCTGGACAGCTGGCTGGTTAGAAAAGCACTGCCCCCAACAATAGACCATGTCCCCATTTGAAAAGAGTGGGTGCCATGTGCACCCGCTTTTTTCAAGTGGGGGTTGCACATGCCTGCCCTACAAGCTGCAAATTTGCGGCTTGCAAGGCAGGCATGCATGGTGCCCACTTCCCCCCCAACCACTCTGCATGACTTCACTCTCCATGATGTCATTGTATCAGGAACCACCCCGCCCCCTCCTGGACCGCACTGGGGAAAAGATGGGACCTGGCAACCCTACTTTCACCTTGTCAGGTTCCCCCTTGGCCTTCAGGATGGCGCCCCCGGTGGCCGTAGTGGGGTAACGTCAGTCCTACAGCCCGAAGGGGTTGAGGGCTGGACGGAAGGAGACAGCGTCGGCAGAAAGCGGGGGAGAGGTGGCCTCAGATTGGCAGGGGGCGGGGTTAGGAGCACCCCTCAGTGCCCCTCTGCCTGCATGCCGTGACAGTGCCCTTCTTTCCGGGTTCTCTCTCGGCCTCCGAGCGATGTCTCTCTGTTCCTCTCCGTCTCGGCATGCTCTCCTCCCCGGCCCTCTCTGCGTCCCCCTTTTATTCAGCCTCCTTCGTCCTCCACCAGCCCCTATCTCCCCGTGCTCTTCGCCCCGCCGTCTCTGTTGCTGCTCCCGCCCGGCGCCCCACCCAGCCGCCCGCCTGAAGTCCCCGGCTCCTCGGCTTCATGCTCGGGCCCGACCGGGGCTTCTCCCTGCCCGGTCGCCGCCCGTGTTGGGGGGAGAGTCGCGTCGCTCGGCCGCGTCGCTCCCTCATTCTGCCGGCGGGTCGTCCGGAGTCCTTGGGTGAGTTGCCGGGGCTCCCGGGGTGGGCTGGTGAGTTGCCGGGGCTCCCGGGGTGGGCTGGTTCTCGGCCGCGACCTCCGGAGCAGGACACACCTATCAGATTTCATGCATCCAGACATTAGGTTACTGTGTCCTTACTGCTTACACACTGAACACAGTACCTGTGACGGACTCCAGGCTTGGGATCAGCCTGCAAGAAAAGACACCTGCAGTCACGTGACTAGCAGTGGTGATGTAATTCTGATGCAGAACTCAGGGAAATTTCTAATGGAAAAAAACCCCACTTGACAGTTGGAATTTGGCAGTTGAGACTGTCAGTTGGTTTTAGTCAGTTGGTACTGTGCCAGGGGACTGAGAAGTCTTGTTGAACATCACTGAGTCAGAGGAGCAAAGGAGCCTTCACTACAGATTCCAATATTAAGGGAACCTGAGAAGAGCCAAGTGTAGTTCTATACTACAGTGAAAACTAAGGAGTCTTCAAAGGAAAATAAGCTCCTTGGGGTTAAACAAGATCTTATGTACCTCTCACATAAGATCTATACCCTGCTGGAGAGAGTCAGGTTCAGTGGATATAGTGTGCACCAAAAGGGTTTAATGGACACTAGTGTCCAGAAACCAAGGCACAACCAGGACCGGCCCCAGGTTTTTTTGCAGACTTGGAGGCCTGCCCTAGGCACAGCAAAGGTATTTCTCTATGAAAGTGGAGAGTACCTGAGAAATCAACACAGAAACTGACAGTCTAGAACAGCACAAGGGTTGAGATTGGAGAGAGCGTACTGTAGCATCTGAAGTGAGTGATTATAAGTGAACGGACCTAAGGCTGAACTATACCATTTGAACCAACGTATACACAAGCATCAGTCTCGTCTTTGTATATCTATTCCCTGCCTGCCCGCCCTTGTAAATAAAATCTTCAGTTTGTTTTATTGTTCCCAGTCGCATGTGCCTCAGTGTCTGACAAAGTGAAGCACCTGACAAAATTAAACCACAAGATTCCTCTCAGAATAAGGGTGGTGTTCATGAAAAGCCACAGTTATTAATATTTATAAAAAGGTTTCATCAATAAGTGGCTGGGTGTGTGACAGAAGGATGAACTGGGTGGGTTCCTGGTTGAACAGTGACAGTGTCAGTGAAAAATAAAACTTGTAAAAGAGTGAAGGAACAAATCACCACATACCCAGAAATAAGGAAGTTCATCGCAGTACCCAATTCAGTGTGGTGTAGTGGTTATGAGTGGCAAACTCTAATATGGAGAACTGGGTTAGATTCCCCACTCCTCCACATGAAGCTTGCTAGGTGATCTCAGGATGGTCACAGTTCTCTCAGAACTCTCTCCACCCCACCTACCTCAAAAGTTGGATGTTGTGGGGAGATAAAAGGAGAGGCAATTGCAGGCTGCTCTCGGACTCTTTAAAGTAGGGGAAAGCAGGGTATAAAAACTACTGTCTTGAATTCAAAAATGCTTCAGCCCACTTATGTTTAAAATCATAAACATTTCATTTCATTCTACAGGGTGCACATCTGTTATTACTTCAGAAATATCACCTTCTTGCATATTACATTCTCTGGATAATCATTTCCTTGTTTACAATATGCTTATTTATTTAGGATTTATATTGCATCCTCCTACTTAAAATCAAACAGAAGATAATTTACAAAAAAGGAACAGGATAATGGCATAAAATAAATAAAAAACAACTATTTAAAACTAAGTTAATAAAAATAATAGAATTAATATAAATTGTGGAGAAACACCCTCCACCCAAGAATTCACATCAGTGTTTCAGTTATTGTGACTGTCCATGGACAGGAGCTGTAAAGTACTGTGTTCGCTGCATGGAGGACTCGAACTACAACATGCATTCAGATGCATTTATTGTATGTCACAACAAGACAAACTAAACAGTCCTGCAAGGCCAACTATATACACTCCACCCGGCACACCTATGTTCCCATTGGAGGGTTTGAATTTCCCACCAAGGGTGCTATTGGTGGACTCGAGGTGGACTAGGATCCTAGGTCCCCTTTGTGTTTGAGCAGTGGACCCCAGGTGGCAGTCCATGTACATAATAGGAATCCTGCTGCAGAACAACAGCTGGTAGAAGGGAGGGGGATTAGAGATAGCAGCCATCAAGTTCCCAGCACAGAGAACTCAAGCACTAATGGTGTGCTATTTTATCCCCTGCTAATGTCACACTTAAAGCCATAGAGCTAGGAAGACTAAAGCAACAGAAGGAAAACTCTTCCCTTGGGACCAGAAGGCCATCCCAAGGTGTGGTGAGGTTGCCTCTTGTATTTGGGGCAAGCCATGATGGACTAAGCTTTCACCAAAGGGACTCCAATTTGTTCATAAGGCACAGAACAATTGAGAGGAATCCCAACCTGGAGATCTAAGGTAATGATGAATTCTAGCTTATTGCAAATTCACGTAAAGTGCACCTTTCCTAAAATTTTTACATCATTTAGTGTAAAGACTGTACTGTTTCACCTTTTCTTTGTTCCCTTGGTAAGCCTTAATTGCGTGAATGGAACATGTGTATTCCTTTATTCATTTATTAAACTTGCTTATATTTTAAATGTTCTGCATCTGATCTCTGGAAAAACACTATCCCCATCTAGTTGTGCTATCTAAAGTGTGGTAGTAGGGAGGGGTGCACCACGGCAAAATTGTGATAAATAGTCCCCATGTTTGCTTGTAGAAGGGTGGGAGGTGGTGCAGTAACTAGGCGGGTCCTCTAAATGACAACACAGGTAGAGTGCAAGACATGTGACTCAATTTGGCAGAAGATACTTCTAAGAGTCATTGGTGGCAGTTGGTGGTTACCAAGGTTGTAAATGGCACCCCATGGGTTCTTATGACTTCCCAGAGGTCCAATGAGAAGGAACAGGAAAGGGTTTGTGAGCCTATTCTTTTACACAAACACACAAAATAAACAGCCCAGTTAAACAGCACTTATCTCTCCCATAGCCTAGTCAAATCAAGCTCAAAACCCTGGAACAAACAGGTGTAATAAACACAAAAACAATATTTAAGGAATCTAAGAACACGACGTCAAAATGTATCATCACACCCTGACCTGGATAGCCCATGCAAGCCCAATCTCATCAGACCTCGGAAACTAAGCAGGGTTGACCCTGGCAAGTATTTAGATGGGAGATCTCGAGAGAATACCAGGGCCGGAAGGCCAGAAACAGGCTATCAACCCATGCCCCAGTATGGGTTGCCAGAAGTCACCATGACTTCCAGGCACGGGCACACATACACACAAATGAAAAATACAAAAAAATTGTATCATTACCACTTCCATAAATAAAAATAGCCCCATCACTATCTGTAGGGAGGTGAATGAGGCCAGTCAGAGACAAGGCAGGGGCTTCTGCATATTCATGGGACTCTCCTGAAAGAGAAAGTGGCACAGTCTAATCTGGGGAACCCTGTTTGATTCCCAATCGTTCCACATGAAGCCTGCTGGATGACCTTGGGCCAATCACAGTTCTCTCAGAACTCTCTCAGCCCCACCTACCTCACAAGGTGCCTGTTGTGGGGAAAGGAAGGGAAAGGTGATTGTAAGCTGTAACCAACCCTTCTTCTTCCTTCCTTCTTCCTCACATAAAGAAAAGCAGTACTTTGCAAATTAAAAGAAGGGGGGGACCTAAACAACCAGAATCCACATGAGTGTAAAACATGGAACATAAATATATGGGCGTGAATCCACTGGAGTGTTTCTGTGGACTGAAGGATTTCTGTTCATGGAATGTGCAACTTACTCATCTCCCCTGCGGTTCTAAATTGTTGCTGAAATGTTGCTCCTTGGGGACAGGAACCCCCAGGAGCAGCATGTGGGGGCATTTTGGGCTGCAGTAGGAGGAGGAAGTGAGAAAGTAATGCTCTGCTGGTGTAAACCCTTCTGTCTGCAGAAATGCAATGGGAATCTGAGCCATGGGCAGTTAACTCCCAGCTCAAAGTGCACCTCAACCATGAACACTCTACATGATTTTAGGCAAGCCACCTTCTTTCAGCTTCCTAATGCCCTAAATAGCAGTATGATAATGATACAATTCTTTTCTTCAGTGTTCTCAGGATTACTGAGAGATATATGTATATGAATTCTCTAAAAACCTCTATTATTTAAATTCTAGATGCAAGCTTCTGAGCCATCTGAATTCTTGCACATTAAAAACATTAAAAATAAACAAATATTGCTCTCCTCAGTTCCTATGTTGTTCTACAAACTTTTCAGTCTCCAGATGGCTGGAATAATGAGTTAGAGAAATGGACTGCTGACCTTCCGAAAAGCTTGGAGACACAGCATTTCCATGAATAGCAAACTCAAGTTAGAGTACTGCATCTGTATCATTCAGTAGAGTAAATTTTCCTATGGAAGGACTTTTTGGTTCAAACCCAGATTCAGATTACTAAAATGGTTTCAACATCTCTCTTTTAACAATAAGATAGGAAGAGATAGTTACAAAGACGCAACATGATGAGCTAATATTCAGAAAACTGACAAGGCAAAGCATTTTGAATGGGGACAAAAAACACAAGTATATGCTGAGAAGATATTTTTAGTGTTCTATTTTCTGCTCTTCCCACTACAGTCGCTGAATGATTTATAGGTGTGCATGAATAATTGATGAACACAAAAAGGAAGCACTTTTTTGAAAGGATAGGCTGCAGTTCTACACACACCTATGTGGCAGTATGTCCCACTGAAATTACTGGGACTTACTTCTGAGTAAACATGCACAGGATCAGTCTGCAATTCATCTAAGCACAGGAAATAACTGTGGGCTGATTACTCTGTTGCAAAAACTGTCAGAATGTGGTTGTGCCCATATGAGTACGCCAATATCTAATTAATATTATCTGCCTTTTTTTTAGTTATCAAACAACACTATTCTACTTCCATTATAATAATTTATTGCATTTTAAACAAATGCATGGAACACCTTGAGACAGAGCAGAACATTTTAGGAGGCTCGGAGAACCTTTCTGAAGACATAAGAAGACCAGAAAGCAGAAGAACTGCAGAAACTTCAGTATCACTGATAACAAAATGTTTCTTGCCATGTTTCTCACTCTCACAGTGTAGTAATAAACATTCCTGATAGGGAAAAAACATTTCTTGGTAGAACTGAACCCAAACCCTGCAATTTCCCTGTATGTGCAAGAAGGACAAGGCTAGAGAAATTCCATGGTCTAAGATGAAAGGTTGCACAGTCTCTCAAAAATCCTCAGCAGGACAGTGGAAGATGCTCCCCAGCACTGAAAGGGGCTTAACCCAAATGGGTCACAGTAGAGAAGTTCCCTGGCCTTGTGCTCTGACAGCAATGCTATGAACTTATGACAGGCCCCTGACTCTCCCCCACTCCCAGGCAGATTTTACCACCAAAAAAAAATACTTTTACTTCCCCTGTGTGACTGATCCACCCTTTGCTATATACAGATTTGAAAGCTTAGCTCATACAAGAGAATGTTATGGCTTATCTTCAGAGTTTCAAGATGTTTTCAATTAGAGGTGCTTTGCTTAGTATATTTCAGCAGTAACACAGGCTTTTAATACTGTTTTCTGGAGAATAGCATTTGCTTATAGTTTCTAGATTTTTCCCTTCAGTTCTAGGTTTTCCCTTTAGATATTACAGTTTTTCATTAACTCCTGTTATCAGAGACCAGGGTTCTCTTCCCAATCCCTTTCACTGGCAGGAAGTTATTCTCCTTGTCCCTAAGAAGAAATAACTCCTTTTACTATTTGGCTTGTATGAGAGTTCTCTCTAGCTACTCAGACATTCTGCCGAATCCTTCTCCAGTGCTTGTTAGATATGTCCCACTCTGAAAATGGCAGCCCTGCCACTGTCAGTGAGCATGAGAGGAAACAGGGCACCATGCTAAGGATATGGGAAATGTGCCCTCAGAAGGGACCTCTTCATCAGTTGGTGAACGGGTATCCTTTTGCACCAAGGAACCATCCCTAGGCAGGGAGGGAAGGGAGCTCTTGGTAGCTGGTGATTCGATCCTTAGGCAGGTAGACAGCTGGGTGGCAAACCCATGTACTGACCGTATGGTGACTTGCCTGCCTGGTGCAAAGGTAGTGGACATTACGCGTGTTCTAGATACGCTGGTAGACAGTGCTGGGGAGGAGCCAGTGGTCATGGTACATGTTGGCACCAACGATCTGGGGAAATGCAGTCATGAGGTCCTGGAGGAAAAATTTAGGCTGCTAGGCAGAAAACTCAAGGCCAGAAACTTCAATGTAGCCTTCTCAGAAGTGCTACCTGTTCCACACACAGGGCCGGAGAGACAGGCGCAAATCAGGAGTCTTAATGCGTGGATGAGATGGTGGTGTCGGGAGGAAGGGTTCAAATTTATTAGGCACTGGGATGCTTTTTGGAACAAGAGGGAGCTGTACAAAAGAGACAGTCTCCACTTGTCCCGAGAAGGAACCAGGCTGCTGGCACTCAAAATCAAAAAGGTGGCAGAGCAGTTCTTAAACTGAATATTGGGGAAAAGCCAACAGTAGATGAAAAGTCTCTGGTTTGGGATGGCTCATCTCAAAGAGATGAAAAGGTAGCTGTTACTTTTCTACAAGGAAATTAGAGTTGTCCACTGAGACTGTGGCTAACGATATGGACTGCCTGGCAAGGTCTTGAGGCAGCAGGAGGAAGGTTGTGGGCCTAATATGACCGGGAAATTATAGAAGTTTATATACAAATGCTAGAAGTGTCTGAGGTAAAATCAGGGAGTTGGAATGCTTGGTGATGGGGAAAAACAGTAGACATCGTGGGTATTTCAGAAACTTGGTGGGATGAGGAAAATCAAAGGGATTTGGTGATTCCCAGTTATAAATTATATCAGAAAGATGAGGGGGAAGGGTTGGAGGTGTGTGTGGGGGGTTCTGTATGTCAGAGAGGGTATACATTCCAGTAAGACTGAGAAGGTTAGAGAATTGGATTCACTTCTGGAAATGCTATGGGTCGAAATAGTGGGCCCAAAAGGAAGCTTAAAACTGAGAGCTTATTCTCGCCCACCAGATCAAAAGATAGAGGAGGATTATAAAATGATGAATGAATTAAAGATAGTGGCTAGACAAAATAACTGTGTTGTAATAGGTGATTTTAACTATCCACACATTGATTGGGTCAATATGTGTTCAAGATGGGAAAAAAAGATTGAGTTTCTAGACACTCTCAATGACTGTGCTATGGAACAGATGGTCACAGAACCTACCAGGGGAGAGGCGATCCTGGATTTGGTCCTAAGTAATGTAAGTGACAGCAAGGAGAGATAAGGAGGCCTTCCTGAATGAACAGTGCAAAGTAATAGAAGAAAACAATAGAATGGGAAGGACTAGAGATCTCTTCAAGAAAATTGGAGAAATCAAGGGAGCGTTCCATGCAAAGCTGGCCATGATAAAGGACAAAAACGGTAGGGACCTAACAGAAACAGAAGAGATTAGGAAAAGATGGCAAGAATACACAGAAGAACTATACAAGAAAGACCTCGATGACCTTGACAACCACGATGGTATAATCACTGACCTTGAGCCAGACATCCTGGAATGTGAAGTTAAATGGCCCTTAGAAAGCATTACCAACAACAAAGCTAGTGGAGGTGATGGTATTCCAGCTGAGCTATTCAAAGTCTTAGAAGATGATGCTGTTAAAGTGCTGCAAATTTGAAAAACGCAACAGTGGCCACAGGATTGGAAAAGGTCAGTATACATTCCAATTCCAAAGAAGGGCAATGCCAAGGAATGTTCAAACTATCGTACAATTGCACTCATATCACACGCTAGCAAGGTCATGCTCAAGATCCTACAAGCTAGGCTTCAACAGTACGTGGATAGAGAACTACCAGAAGTACAAGCTGGGTTTCGAAGAGGCAGAGGAACGAGAGATCATATTGCCAACATTCGCTGGATTATGGAGAAAGCAAGAGAGTACCAGAAAAACATCTACTTCTGCTTCATTGACTATGCTAAAGCCTTTGACTGTGTGGATCACAACAAACTATGGCAGGTCCTTAAAGAGATGGGAGTACCAGACCACCTCACATGTCTCTTGAGAAACCTGTATAAGGGCCAAGAAGCAACAGTTAGAACCGGATATGGAACAACTGATTGGTTCAGCATAGGAAAAGGAGTACGACAAGGATGTATATTGTCACCTTGCTTATTTAATATATATGCAGAGTACATCATGCGAAATGCTGGCCTGGATGAATCACAAGCGGGAATTAAGATTGCTGGGGAAAAGATCAACAACCTCAGATAGGGGGTTGCAAGCATAGGGGGGATGCTTGCCTTGGTTCCACTGTCTGATGGGGGGGTCTGCCCAGGTGAACTTTCCCTGTGAGTTTGCTGTCTTATTTCTGAGCTGTTCCATAGACTCCTGTAACTGCAGCTGTCTTTTCTGGAAAGAGCATTGGAGAGACTTTTTGGGGGAGTCTGTAACTGGGACGCCAGAAATGTAATCCACCCCCAACTTGAAGAGATTGTAAAAGAGCAGGTGGCAGGGTGAGGTTCCCTGTGCATTTGGTGTGTGTAACTTGCAGGGGGTCCATTCTATATACTTTTGAACCTGTGTCTGACATGTCCCCCCAAAAAACACTTCCCTGACTTGACCTTAGTCCTGTTGGGTTCACAGTGCCACAGTGGCACTAGTTCTGCTGGGCACATTGCACTGGTTCTGCTGGGCTTGCAAAAATGCCTCCAACCTTCAGTTTCTACTGCAGAGATTCTCTGGGACTTCGATTCTGTTCTGCATGGCTTCTGTTGTCCTTGCTTTTTTGCTGTTTTTCCCTCCATAGGAGCACCTTCTTTGGGGGGCTGTAACTTGGACCCCATAAATCCAATCCTCATCAAACTTGGAGGGCAAGTAGAGGAGAGTCATCTGGAGATCTCTTGCATGTTTGGCATCTTTAATTTGCACAGGATCCATTCTATACAATCCTGACCCTCATGAACCTGTGCTTGTCATTTCCCCAGAAAATGCTTTCCTGGGGACACCTTCTTTGGGGGAGCCATAACTCGAACCCCATAAATTCAATCCTCACCAACCTTGGCATGTAGGTAGAGGTGGGTTAGCCGGATATCCCTTGTGAGTTTGGTGTCTCTATCATGCTGAGGGGTGTTCTACCATGTCACAAACCTCACAAATGAAACTGGTTTATTTGTGATGTTTCATGGTTCATGAAGCTGGCATACCATGAACCATACCACATTTTCCCAGTTCATGCCCATCACTACTCAACACCAGTTCTCTAGGTGAAATCCATCTGGTTGTCCTCATGAATTACCCCTGCATTGACCCATGTGGATCTATAAGAACCAGATCATCACTGAGACAGTACCCTAAGACCACAATTGTACCTTTAAAGATTGACTACCTCTTTCAATAGTCTTTCAGTAGTCATGTATGGCTGCGAGAGTTGGACTATAAGGAAGGCCGAGCGCCGAAGAATAGATTCTTTTGAACTATGGTGCTGGAGAAGACTCTTGAGAGTCCCTTGGACTGCAAGAAGATCAAATCAGTCAATCCTAAAAGAAATCAACCCTGACTGTTCCCTGGAAGGCGAGATAATGAAACTGAAGCTCAAATACTTTGGCCACCAAATGAAAAGGGAGCACTCACTGGAGAAGACCCTGATGCTGGGAAAGATTGAAGGTAAAAGAAGACGGGGACAGCAAAGGATGAGATGGTTGGACAGTGTCATCGATGCAACGAACATGAAATTGAGCCAACTTCAGAGGACTGCGGAAGACAGGAGGGCCTGGCGGGAGCTGGTCCATGGGGTCGCGAAGAGTCGGACTCGACTGTGCGACTGAACAACAACAACAATGCCCAAGACCTGGTGAGAGATGTAAAAGTGACTGTACCACTTGGGAACAGTGACCATAAAGTTACTGAGTTCAACATTTGTATAAATAGGGAGTTGCCCAAAAAAACCCGACACAACCACTTTTAACTTTAAAAGAGAAGAAGAAGAGATTGGATTTATACCCCACCCTTCACTACCCAAGGGAGTCTCAGAGCGGTTTACAAACTCCTTCCCCTTCCCCTTCTCACAACAGACACTCTGTGAGGTAGGTGGGGCTGAGAGAGCTCTGACAGAAACTGCTCTTTTTCAAGAACAGCTGTGCCAGAAGTATGGCTTGCCCAAGGTCATCCAGCAGGTGCAAGTGGAGGAGTGAGGAATGAAACCCAGTTCTCCCAGATTAGAGTCTGTGCACTTAACCACTACACCAAACTGGCTAAAAGGGGTAACTTCTCTGAAATGAGGGAGCATGTGAAGAGGAAACAGAAAGTAAAAGTAAAAAGGGTCGAAACCATTGGGGAACTTTGGAGACTACTTAAAACTACAAACCTAGAAGCTCAGAAAAAAATATATACCACAGGTTAGGAAAGGCACAAGTAGGTATAGAAAAAGGCCTGCATGGTTAACAAACCAAGTAATGGAAGCTGTAAAAGGTAAGAAGGATTCCTTTAAGTGGTGGAAAGCTAGTCTCAGTGAGGGAACACAGGCTGTGGCAAATAAAATGCAAGTGTGTGATCAGGCAGGCAAAAAGGGAATATTATGAATGTATTGCAAAAAATCCTTAAAGAACATAAAGACATAAAGACCAACAATAAAACTGAAAAGTACGCAGACAGACGAGTGATTTCAGCTTAGCGTACTTTATTAGATCAAGAATAAGACAACCCTAGCCGGCTCACAGGCCGGCTTACATCCCCATAAATCCACCCCTAGAACACCCCCCCCACTTCCCAATAGGTCCTAACTAGTGGCCAAGAGTCCCATAGGCTCTCGGCCCAGAGCCTAGCCCTCTGGTTGGTGCGGGCTAGGATCCGCATCGTCCTTTGATTATTGGAGCGAAGCTCGACACTTGCTCTTGATCGCGTGGTGCCCAAGCTGACTACTCGGTCAGAACTTGATACATTACAAAAACTTTCTTCAAATACATCAGAAGCAGGGAACTAGCCAGGGAGGCAGTGGGGCCCTTGGATGACCAAGGGGTAAAACGATTACTGAAGGATGATAGGGAAATGGCTAAGAAGCTGAATGCATTTTTTTTTTTGCCTCTGTGGAAGATGAGAAGTGCTTGCCCACTTCAGAACTGCTGATTTTGGAAGGGGTGTTGAAAGACCTGAGTCAGACTGAGGTGACGAGAGAGGAGGTCCTAAAACTGATAGACAACTTAAGAGGCCCGGATGGCATACATCCGAGAGTTCTGAAAGAACTCAGATGTGAACTTGTGGATCTCCTGAAAAAATATGTAATCTTTCCTTAAAATCTGCCTCTATTCCTGAGGACTGGAAGGTAGCTAATGTCACTCCCATCTTTAAAAAGGATTCCAGAGAAGATCCAGGATTCAGTCTGACATCGATACCAGGTAAATTGGGGAAAACTGTTATCAAGGAGAGAATTAGTAGGCACATTGATGAACAAAAACTATTGAGGCAGACTCAGCATGGGTTCTGTAAGAGAAGATCTTGTCTCACTAACCTGTTAGTGTTCTTTGAGGGGGTGAACAAACATGTGGACAAGGGGACCCAATAGATGTTGTTTACCTTCCAGAAAGCTTTTGATAAAGTTCCTCAATAGTCAGGGGATAAAAGGACAAGTCCTCTTGTGGATCAAAAACTGGCTAATTAATAGGAAACAGAGTGTGAGTATAAATGGGCAATTTTCACAGTGGAGGGTGGTAAGCAGTGGGGTACCGCAGGGCTCAGTACTGGGTCCAATGCTTTTTAACTTGTTCATTAATGATTTGGAGTTGGGAGTAAGCAGTGAAGTGGCTAAACTTGCAGATGACACTAAATTGTGGTGAGAACCAGGGAGGATTGTGAGGCACTCCAAAGGGATCTGTCGAGGATGGGGGAGTGGTTCAGTGTGGCAAATGGGGTTCAGTGTGGCCAAGTGCAAAGTGATGCACATTGGGGCCAAAAATCCTAACTATAAATACACATTGATGGGGTCCAAACTGGCAGAGAATGACCAAGAAAGATCTCGGAGTTGTAGTAGATTGCTCACTGAAAATGTCGAGACAGTGTGGGACTGCAATAAAAAAGGCCAACACTATGCTGGGGATTATTAGGAAGGGAATTGAAAACAAATCAGCCAGTATCATAATGCCCCTGTATAAATCGATGGTGTGACCTCATTTGGAATAGTGTGTACAGTTCTGGTCACCACACCTCAGAAAAGATATTACAGAATTTGGAAAAGTGAAGAAAAGGACAACTAGAATGATAAAAGGGTTGAAACACTTTCCCAATGTAGAAAGGTTAAAGCTCTTGGGGCTCTTTAGCTTGGAAAAACAATGATTGAGAGGTGACATGATTGAGGTTTACAAGATTATGCATGGGATAGAGCAGGTAGAGAAAGAAATACTTTCCTCCCTTTCTCACAAGAACTCATGGGCACTCAATGAAATTGCTGGGCAGTTGGGTTAGAATGGATAAAAGGAAGTACTTCTACAAGCATGGACAGCTTCAAGAGGGAATTGGATAAACATATGGAGCAGAGGTCCATCAGTGGCTATAAGCCACAAGGTATAGATAGGAACTCTCAGTATGGGGCAAGTGATGCTCTGTCTTGGTGCTTGTGGGAGCAACAGTGTCCTGGCCCCATTGGTGGACCTGGTATTTTTGGCCACTGTGTGACAGAGTGTTGAACTGGATGGGCCATTGGCCTGATACAACATTGGCTTCTCTTATGTTCTTATCCATTGTCTGTATAAAGCTGTGCTGTAGCTTTCTTGATGGAAAATCTAAATTCTCCCTCATAGTAGTTCTAATATATTTAAGACAACGGGGTCCCTCTTCTTCTCTTTATAAAAGTACTTTTCTGATAATTTCCTGGCAGAAATCACTGACTCCCAAAATCTCTTCCCTTGGAAGCCAAACCCTCTGGCTACTGATCCAAACATTAGATTGCAGACCAAGACCAAAAGGTGAATGAATCTTTCCCGTCCAGATCAGCTATTTTATTTCCTCTCTAAGATGATGCTGGCCAATCAGAGCATGAGTAGAGCAGCCAATCACATAAGCTCTTCTCTCCAGGGAAGATTAACTCTTGTGGTCCCAGACTCTCTGACACAAGCAGCATTTTCAATAGCCTTCTTTTCTATGCAATCTGTCATAACTGTCCATTCATGACCTTAGTATAACTGGCTGGAAGCCTAGGAGCCAGCTCAACTGGGAAAATGAAGGCAGGGCTAACAGGGATAGACACCTCAACTTTTTACTAGCACTTCCTTTTCAGGCTAAGGATCTCCTCACACCTCTAAGGATGAGATGTTGTTTCCCTTAGAACTGTCTTGGCTTCAAAATAAATTGCCTGCAGAAGTGGTAGTGAAATTCACAAAGCAACATCTCAGGGATCAGATTTTAAAAGCAGCTTCGGCAACACCCTTGAAAATTGGAGATCAACCGATAAGAATTTTGAAAGATGTTCCATTTGAAATCAAAATGAAGAGAAAGGAATATAAAGGGTTGACCATGTTCTTACAAAATCATCAGGTGAGTTACAGATGGTTGGTGCCAGAAGGACCGGTCTTTAAATTCAAAGACAGAAGAGAAAAGATAGACTCTATCCTTAAAGCTCAAGACTTTTTTAAGAGGCACGCCAGCTCAGAAGAAGAAGCAGAACTTGCCAAGTGGATGTCGGGAAACAGCGAAGAAGACAGCAGTTCTGAGGGAGAGGTGAAGGATAAGGAAGACAAAGGAGCGACTGGCACAAAGTATAACTTGAGAGATAAAAAAGGGAAAGGCCCCAAGAATTAACTGTTTTGGATTATACTGTAAAAGTAATTCTAACCCCAAAAGGACATTATTAACATATTAACTTTTTTTTTGAAAACTAAAGAAGAAAAAGAAGATCACCTATTCACAGAAAAAAACTTTGACTTGAACTTTAAATTTGAAAAGTTTAATTTACTTAGTTTAATACTTAACATCACTCAACTCTTTATCCCTCTATATTCCCTCCCTATTTTTCTAAGTAAAGTGAAATTCTCTCCTTTTTAGGAGAGGGAAATAAAACTTTAAAATAAAAAATAAATAAAAAAGAACTCTCTTGACTTCCAGTTTCGGCACTCGCCATGGCGCTCGCTTTCTCCCGGACCTCCGGGAAAGGCTGAAGGGTCTCAGACCTCAGTTTAGAAGAGAGATGAATGAAGGGGGACACGACAGAGATTTATAAAATTATGCATGGAGTGGGCAGAGTTGACAAAGAGAACTTTTTATCTCTCTCCCAGAATACTACAACTCAAGGACATTCAATGAAGCTGATAGGCAGTAGATTCAGGAAGAACAAAAGGAAATACTACTTTATACTAATGACTAAAATGTGGGTGTAGTGATGGCTTTAAAAGGGGATTAGACAGATTCATGGAGGATAGGTCAGATTCATGGAGGATCAGTGGCTACTAGCTATGGTGACTGAAGAGAACTTCCACGTTCAGAGGCAGTAAACCTCTGAATACCAGTGCCAAGAGGCAATGTCAAGGGACAGCCTTGGCCTCTATTCTCTGTTGTTGGACCTCCAGAGGAACTGGTTGGCCACCATGTGAGACAGGATGCTGGACTACATGGACCACTGGTCTCATCCAGCAGGGCTCTTCTTATGTTCTTATGTATGGGACAGGGTTGTGTGAGGGGGGAAGTATTTTACAGTTTCGAACAAGGCTTTGAAGCTTGGTCCCTGAGTCTAGTTTTTGTGAAGTCAGAAGGTTAATGTCATAATCTATTTTTTTCTGTTTGCAGAATTAATGCTATATCTGCATAATCTTTTAGGGCACATGCTGTGGTC
Organism: Gekko japonicus; assembly: GCF_001447785.1. Taxonomy (NCBI): domain Eukaryota; kingdom Metazoa; phylum Chordata; class Lepidosauria; order Squamata; family Gekkonidae; genus Gekko; species Gekko japonicus. Next base: position 787,064 of record NW_015159724.1, on the reverse strand, counting down.
ATAGGGGAGGAGGGTATCCGTTAAAGCTCAGAGTGCATTGATTGCAGAAAATACTTGTCTTATCAATTCACTCTGAAATCATACTTAGCCAAGATTGGATAGACTTAACTAAGGAGAAAACATGGGGTAAATATGCAGTTTTGAAATATCCTTATCAACTAGCTGCTGTTTCAGTTTATTGAAAAGAGCCATCCCTAGCCATTGGCTTAGTCGCTGATGTGTTACAGAATGTCAACAAGCATTCCAAATACTCATAAACTTAAAGTTGTCAGCACACAAGGTCTAGAGGCAGATGGGATAAAATACTGTCACAATATTGATAATTTATCAGACAGGGACTCATTTCAACTGGTTAGCCAGGTGCAGACTTTACTGGGCAGAAAAAGATCTGGCCACTATAGTGAATGCCCTGGTTACATCCAGGTTAGATTACTGTAATACACTCTATATAGGGGTGCCCTTGATACGTATAGAGAACTTCAGTTAGTGCAGAATGATGCCGCTAGGATGTTGACTAGAGTGGGTTGTAGATACCATATCAGTCCAGTCTTGGCCCATCTACACTGGCTCCCAATTTGTTTCCAAGTTTAAGTCAAGGTGCTGTTGTTGACCTTTAAAGCCCTATATGGTTTGGGATCAGCATACCTACTCCTTTATGAACCTGCTCAACTACTACTGAGATTAGGTTGGTGGCAGCCCATGAGTGAGCCTTCTCAGTTGTGGCATGAAAACTCTGGATTTCTCTCCCCAGGGAAAGTCTGCTGCCTGTCTGTTGTCATTTTCCACCAGCAGTTAAGGGGTTTTTTTTTGTTTTGTTTAGCATTCCCTCAGTGATCCCTCCTTTCTTACCAATGTTTGAGTTGTTGTTTTTATGCCTTTATATGTATTTTAGCTCTGTTTTTAATTGTTTTAATGATGTGTGGATTTTTGGTTCATTGTAATGGTTTTTAAATGTGATTTTATTATTATGGTTTTATCTGTTAGCCATCTTGGTGGCCATTGTGAGGGCAAGGATATCAATTTTGTAAAACAAAATAAAAATCAATAACATTTCCAGTACTGCAAAGAGCCATGTTAATTAACTGTGGTATTCATTTGAATACCAGCTACTCCACTAGCTAGGGTTAGTCTGACTCCATTAAACCAAAATCTGACGTTGGTTTAATGTGCAAGTTTAGTCTTAGCTATGGTTTTACATTATGTCCAAATATAGACATTCTATCCTTATTTTGGTTTAATCCTGGCTTCTCTCTGGTGATACTCTCTCATGCAACAGGGAAAATAAAATGAAACCAATATTTATCTAGCCCAACCAGGACTTGAGTGACTTTTTGTGAACTGAATCCTGATTTCATGAACTGACCATGTTTTATCATTAGGTCTGAACTTAGCCTGTGTTTATGTGAATGTTATGTGTATGGGAGTAATATATGAATGACACATTAGAGTACTATATGCTTATATGAATAAGGGGATGAGGAGGAGAAGGACGCGAAAGTACACATTTAAAAATCTACATTGGTTTCCACCTGTACTATCTTTCCCTCCCCAAATCACCTGTTGTGTTTTATAAATGACATGTTTTACTAATTTGAGTAAGTGGTAAAACTATTTTGAATCACTGAACAAAAAGGGGAAAAGGGGGGAAAAAGCTAGAAAGCAACGTACATTTTGTAGTGTCAAATCACTGATGTTAGTTGATAATGCTCTCAGCCAGTCAGCACTCTCCTGGGCTGTACAATACTGAAGTATCCCAGAGCTAACTCCATCAAGTGCCAGTACTTCAAATGCATTAGATCTGCAGCAAGAAGAAATATACACCATCAAGGAAGCTATACCAGCAGTTATTAGCCTTCACTACTTATAAAAAAGCCTTCACAAATTGGTGCTCCTTAGTACTACAGCAATACAGAATCAAATGTCACAGTAGTAGCGCTACAGCATAAGAAGGCATAGGTACTGTACTCTCTTGCTTATTGAATATTACTGTTTTACTTTTCAAAACAGTTTTATGCACACGTACAGCACACTTGGAGCTGAACAATACCAACAAATTACAATGAGCTGGTGGATCAAGAGAGCTGATTTGTGTGGCATACAGAGCTCTACCTAAGCAGAGTTATACCATTCCAAACCCAGTGACTTAGGCCCCGGTCACACGGAAGGCTTTGATCCGTGAGAGGGACAGATCAGGGGCGCAGCAAGTGGGCGCAATCACACCGCAACATCTGGGAAGCGGCACGCACCCATCCCCGATCCGTCTTTTCCGGCTTAAGATGCAGATAACCCCCCCCCCTACAAAACACTACTACTTACTTGAAAATCCGCAGCAGGGGCGGCCGTGGGATTGCTGGCACACCCGTCTCCGGCAGCATGCGAGGCCCCCGGCCAAACTGCACATGCGCGCACATGCGCAGCGGGCTGCCTCCGCTCCCCGGTCTGTGGCCCCCCCCCCCCCGGCATCTGATCATGCCGGGGAGCAACTGCGTGGCAACTCGGGGGATCTGTCTGATCCCACTGCCCCGCGTCTCTTTTGATGCGGCTCAAAAAAGCCGCACTTCAGCCACATGTTTCCCCCCAGTGTGTCCGGGTCCTTAGAAGGGTATAAGGCAGGACTGCACTGAAAACATATAAATTCAGCAGTGAAAAATCTGCTGCCCAGATTTCAGCTCAGCTGCAAACCCACTCAGTGGCCTTAAGCAAGCAGATGCCTCTCAGGCTCAACACTCCCATCTGTAACATGGGGGGATTAAAAACATTGGTCTAATTTGATAGGATTAGTGAGGGATAAAACAGGAAGGGAAAGCAAATGGCCAAAGTGATGACTGAGTGGAACTGGGCTGAATTTCTCCTTGAGACTTCTGTGCCTTATATTGAGGTCAAGAGTTCATCAACACATACCCCAATTTACCACACAACCACAAAACTTCTGAATGAAGGGGAAGTGGGAAATTAAAACTGAACTGCAAAACTGAAGCAAGCCGTTAGTACTACAAAAATGTTAAAACTGAAACATATAATTCCGCTTTCATTCTTGTGGCTCTCATTCCTACTAGTATGATGTTTGCCTGAGGAAATAGGGATTATAATAATGACTGAGAAACATTATACTAGTGTGCAAAGTGGTCCAATCCCACACATCCCATGTATCCCATAAGGCTACAATCCCATACATGCTCATAGGTTTACATGTGAGCAATCCCAATTTGACATCAATGGATTTCCTTTAAATTAAACACACAATGAATTGGGCTACATTTGTCACTTATTTCACCCAGTCATCTCCTTCATTTGTATAATGATATTACCGCCATAACAAATTAAACTGTGGTTGCCTATTAATTTTGCATTGTTGGTAACATCCTACCCATCCACTTATCCTTCACTACAAATTAAACAGAATATTATTTTAGAAAATTAATTAGACGCATAAACTATGCTTCAGGATATTTGTTATTTTGTGATATACTCTTCCGATTGTCTGAAAGTAATATGCTCTCTGTCCAGGGGGACTTTTAAAACCGAGTCCCACAAATGGAAAAGGAAGTGTACTATTACATGAGTAAAAACTGACTATTAAATGCAGGAAGATTGGATGCTTACCAGTTGAAAAGTTTTAGTGGGAACAGCAACCTTTCCAATTTGATAGTATGTCTTCTGTCTGTGAAATGACCAATACTGACTTACGCAAATCAAAACTGGAAAGTTGTTTAGTATTCTGAATGGCTGTGGATTTCTTAACATATAAAATACATATTTTGTGCTCTAACAACTTTCTTAAGTTTTGTCACACAGTTGTTTACTACAGTTTTGTTTAGTACTTTCAATGTACGCTAGGGTTGCCAACCTCCAGGTGGGGCTTGGAAATAGGGTTCCCATTCCCCTGACAGGGGGAGGGGTTTGCCCACTTTTGGGCCCCCCAATCTGCCAGCTCCAATCCAGCCGGTGGGGGAACCCTGCCCTCAAAGTGCCTCATTTGTGCTGACGTGCCAGGCACAATGTCGTCACCTGGAGGTGATGTCATTGTGCAGGGCATGTTGAAGGGAGATGCTCTATTGTTCAGAAAAAACCTCTGTGGTTAACCATAGAGATTTTCCTTAAACGATAGAGCGTACACTGCAACGTGCCCTGCACAATGGCATCCCTTCTGGGTGATGTCATTGTGGTGCACACGCTGAAGGCATCCCAGACCAATGGAGGGGACCCCCACACACACACTGGCAGCCAGTTAAGACCTGGCAACCCTCCCTGGAAATCTTCCAGAATTATAACATATCTCCTGACTACAAAATAGAGAAAATGGCTGCTTTGGAGGATGGACTGTAGGTGATTATGCCCCAGTGAAATTTCTCCCCTTCCCTAACCCCACCCTCTCCAGGCTCCACCGCCAATTCTCAGGAATTTCCCAACCCAGAGTTGCCAACCCAGTGCATGCACATCCGTTTCGTTTTCTCCACCCTTTATCTTTATTGTAATCTGATTTATTTTATGATGCTTACTATAAAAATTATGGGGCTTTGCTTTGGACTGTTATTAATGCATATTATTCTAACATGAATGCCTTCACTCCATATTACTGTTTTTTATTGTTTGATAACAACTTCGCTGGACCCTTTGTTAGATTTTCTCTTCCTCTAGTTATAGTATAGTTATACAAAGCTTCCCTTTGCTACACTTCACTACAAGGACATTCCACATTATTATAGTTATATATTTTCTCTGTTTGACAATATAAGTTAAAATATACTAGAGAGATATTTGAAAAACTTTCATGAGTTTTTCCTAGCAAATGTCTTTCTTTGTCATACACCTTTATGATAGTCTTTAATGTCCTATTATCAATGTCTGGAAACTGAACTTACTAAAATGCTAGATCTTTCTGTTCTTCAATGTAGATATCACTTTTCATCCTTACAGAATTTCTCCCTTTGAACTCATATAAATATTTTTCATTTCCCCTTATGGTGCCATCCTAAACAGAGTTATACTAAATCCATTGAAATTATTGGGCTTAAAAGGGTGTAATTCTATTTAGGATTGCAGTGTTAAGCATTTACACTCCCAGGAGTTATTCAGAAAGTAGACAAAGTTTGCAGTCCTCCAACTTTGTTCCCTATCAGCTGCTAATTCTGAAGGAATATCTCAGTATAAAGCAGCCCTTCTAATTACAAACATGAAATAAACTGATGTGTACATTTAAAATCATTAAGATTAAGTACTAAATTAAGGGACTAGAAAACCAAGAAGGGGAATATTTTGAAGGGAATATAGCTGTCATAACAACATTTGAACTGATTTATAAATTAAGAGACATTATTCTCATATTTAAGTATGTGTAAACTGTAATAAATAACATTGAACAAATATCATAGAAATTATGTGAATATTCTCTACAATAATTCTGAAACAGCACTGGAGATTTTTAGGCTACAATACATGCCTGCACTATCATAATACATACCTGTGAAAAACAAGTCAGGAAAGTTCAACAAGATATTATAATCAATTATGCTGAAAATACTAGATTGTAAGAAGACTGATGTGAACAACAAAGAAAGAGAAGCACTCAGGATCAGATAGTTTATAACCTGAGGACAGGCAATCTCTGTTGTGTGCAGGAATCAGGAATACTGGGGGAGGGAGATTATTTCATAGTTTCAACCAGCAGAATGAGAGAAAAAAATGACTGGACTATCAGGGTCATTTTAGGCTGTTTGTTTGTTGGCTTGTGGAAATTTGTGAGAAAATCTGGATTTATGACTCTTTTCGTGCTCCATGATGCAAAATATGAAAAAAACCATAGCCATACATTGAGAATATTGTAATATAAATCAAAAGCATTTAGAACGAGTGGATTCCCTCAGTTTCATTCTTTTGAGGGTTCTATCCCACCCCATTCCTGGAATCTTATCAAAGCTCTTCCAGCAAGAATTTCAGTAGAGCAGAACATCAGATGAAGAAAGAGAATGGTTCCCCTCCCCACTTTGGCTATTCCCCTCACCCCGATACTGCAGAGGAAAAATTATGATCCACACAGTTACAAATGGTTCTATAAGTGCTTGGAAGTACATACCTTTGGGCTCAAATTTGTAACCCAAGCACTTTCAGAACCATTTCTAAGTATCAGTGTTGATTCTCAGGCTCAAACCTGTTTGGACTGTTAATCAGAAATTCTTTGGAATGGATTAGATCAGATAAGCAGTCTAAAGAAGTGCCCCCCTGACAGTGAAATTCAATCTCATCTACTTTTGAAATCATCTTTATAATTGTAAATCAGACTTTCATCTCACTTCAGTGATTTTATTTTTAACCATTTGCAAAACAATGAAAACCCCCATAGGTTCTCATATTTATTGTAATTTATTACGTATTAACCACAATGAATGTTCCTACCATTTTAGGTGCCATACAACCCCCTTTCTTAAATAAAAATAAAGCTCCAACATTTCAAGTTATACTCATAATTCTTCTGTTACTTCAATTCTCTACAGGGAAAACGTATTTGATTCTCCTTTTCTACAACTTATGCCATACAGTATCTTTCAAACCCCCCCCCCACACACACACACTCATTTAAATCTTCAAAACATTGATCTGGGTAGTGTTAGTCTATAATAATTTTTTAAAAACCCTCCTTATATAAATATACTTTGGCTGTTCACATGCTTACATGAATTAGTAGAGCACAATAGTATATACACAGTGTCTATGTTACTTTGCTGTGTCACACATTTAGCATCTCCTCTGTGAGGGGAAAAACAACATGGATGGCATATGATTTTTGGCAGCAAAAACATAGTCGGTGAAAGAGTTTAAAAGCTCCCTCCCACACACATACTCCTACATGAATTTTCCACAGCAGATGAAGATTTTATAGCTGCATTAAAACATTCAAACAAACAAAAAAAATGGGGAAGAACTACATATAACTCAGTCTGGCATGCAAGTTGTCCCATAAAGGTCCAACTGCACCCTACTGGCTTTTAAGTCAGCTAAAAGACTGTAAATTTAAAATGAACCCAAAGGATGAATGATTACAACATATTCAACATCAAGGTGAAAATGTACAAAGAATATTGAACGCTATCATTTCATAGGAAGAATCATGAAAAATCATTAAAAGTCTCCATGCTCACAGCAGGGTCAATAAAATGTGACACTTATGTGGAAAAAGGTTGACTCAGACTGATGGCTTGCTTAGTGCTGTGTTATATTTCTAGGAATAGCCAAAAGCCTGGTAGCTCTGGTGACTTTTCTAACTAATTTTAATATAATATTATTATTGGGTTGGATCCAGCCAAAATTTTCGACTCCATCTTGCCCAGTTCTTTTCCACATTACAGATGCTATTTCACATGACATTTGTCCCTGTAGGTCTTATGACCTCCAGAGTAGTCTATTCGGTAGTCAAAGGAGGACTCCTCCTTTTTCCACTAGTAAAAAAGTTGGCTGGATCCAATCCTCTATCCTCTTCATAGTTCATGAGCCAATAGCATTGCAGTTTCTGTCTTCTAGAATACAAACAACAGCATAACAAATGCCTTCTTTTACATTATCAAGTCAGTCCTGTACATGTTGTATTGCCTCATCCACACAATGATGCCTGTATTCTGTACAACATTTGTAAACATCTTGAGCATAAGGCATGCACAGGAAAAGTGGCTGTAGCTCTCCAGATCCTGCTGTGTACCAGGAAACGTCTCAGTTTTTCTTCAGCCTAGATCTGTGAATGTTTGCAGTGTTTGATCATTATGTAAATATTTCAGCATCATTGCATGTGTCACATGAATTCTTCATTTGATGTGTGAGAAAAAGCCTGTCTAATTCAAATGTTTCTACAGGAATGAGATTGCAGTTTACCTGGCTCACCCCACATTTCAGTGTCATACCTGGATACAATGGTATTGCAAAGGAAAAAATGGTGGCTTTGTGCTGGGTTTTGGCAGCTGCAGTTAAGAAGGATATCTCCAACACTCAAAAACTTGGACCCTAATTATCTGTTTCTGGAATGCAGTATTTCCACCTTCCCTGTCCCACAGCAGCCCTCTCCAGAATGCCATGAAATATGGCCTGAGGGCTGCAGGTACAAGGGGGAAATCAATAAAAACCAAGGATGTACAAGTATACCTTTGGTTCCCAATCATTGTTTTAATCAGTTTTACTAGGACTGACATATATAAACCTTAGGATTATTGCTGTGTACCCCAAGCCATCAGGGTGGGGCAGGCTAGAAATATAAACTGACTAGACTCTTGCTCAATTTCCCAGCTGCCAAAGTCAGCAGCCTAGCTTCCCATGTACTAATCCAGGACAAACTTTTTTTGTATTTGTTATACATTGCTGAACCATATTATAAAATCAGGGGGAGGCCTTGCTCCTGATTGCTTTAACTAAAACCATAGACTTCTACAATTCTTGTCAATAGATTTGGAAACAACCAATATCGTTACTGTGAAAAACGAACAAACACCAGCAACCCCCCCAAACTAGTTAACCTAATACTTTTATTTCAAAATTACGAACCTTAATTTATTTGTTCCAGCTTTGTATCTTGAGATTCGAGCCATCGACAAAGGAACAGATAAGGTGTCCAGCCAACGCTTCTCATATTTTGGTTCATTAGCTATGGGTGAAGAAGGTGATGATGGTGCCTGTACAGAATAAATGAGAAATAACCGTCTATTGGATCCAGCAGTGCAAAAAATAATAATAATGCATCTATAGATGTGGGTTTTTTTTTAAAAAGAAAAAGAGTAATACCATTTTTTAGGAAATTCAGAGGACAGGAAGGATATAAAATAATCATTTATTGTAAAAGGGAACATTTATGGTCTGAGTAGATTTCCCATATTGTTTGTGTAATGGCAAATTTGCTTTTAAGTTAAAAGCATAAACCTCATATCTAATTGACAACAGAAATAATGCTTACATACAGCATTTTTCTCTGAAATCATATCTACTTTACAAAAAACACAAGAGGACATTGCCAATTGCAAGACACTGATTTATTTTCTGAATATTTTGATATAAACAACTGTTTAGAACAATGGTCTTCTATGTACATCATCAGTCTAGAACCAGTATGCTATATTTACTTAACTGTAGATTTTAAAAATATACATTTACAATGCATACTATGCAAAAGCAGTTCTCATGTATTTATTGAACAAAAAGCTGTGTAAGTTATTCTAGACATACACAAATATTGGTATTACTAGAAATAATGCCCGTTGTGGAAATAAATACAACGGGATCTAGAAAGAGGCTCTGGGAGAGTGCTCTGGCTTTGGGCAAACAGTGTCAGTTTCCTGTGGCGACCTCAGCAGGGTTTAATGACAGAGTCCACTGTTTTCTCCAGAGGGACTGATCTCTGCTACCTGAAGAGCATTTGTATGTTTGAGTTATCTGTAGCCCTCACCTGGAGAGTGGTAACCATTGTTACCCATTCCCCTCTCCCCTATGAGGTATGTTATGCAACTGAAAATTCCAACTGCCTTGCGTGGGGGGGGGGGGGTTTGAGGTGTGGAATGGACTGAAGTCCAATCAGCTTCCATATGCAAAAGACCAGGTTGTCGCAGCAGTTGTGGTGTGGGCGGGACCCGGGCTTTGCCTTCTGATTGGTGGCGATATATGCTGAGGAGCAGTGCCATCAGCCATACACTAAGGGAGTGCATTTTAGAATTAGAACTTTGGCACCCACTTCCCCACACTTTTAGAAAGATGAGAAGACTTAAACGACAATGATAATGGCATTCTGGTATGACCAGTTTTGATCCCAGAAGACAACTGAATCTATCAATCCCAAAAAGGTCATGGAAAGCAAAGGCCTAATATCCTCCTGCTTCTCCAGTCAAAACATTCATTCAATTAGTAGTTCCAGTTGCTTAAATGGCCACCCCCTTGCAGGTAATGAGTGCATAAATTGCATTGTTTGCTTTGTAGCTGAAGGCGATTAAAAAAAAAAAAACTACAGTGATACCACTATAGCTTGAAGCTGTAAACCACTGCAAAAGGGTTACTGAGTTTGTCAACTAAGAAGCAATTAAGAAATACTCTCTCATTAGCCTGTGAAGAAACACAAGCCACCGAGCGAAAACAAAAGCAAGTCAGCATGCTGCCACAGACAATTTAGAACATAACTTTATTCAGAGCATCAAGGGAAGCAACAGGGTTACAAACAGAAGTTGGAGCATGTATTGACTCACTCATTTACCAGCTATGTTTTTATAGCCATTCAAAAGTTTGCCATTAATGTTGGAAAGTATGACTGAAGAAACGTGGTGCACTGAAAGATTTCAGAGCTCACAAAATTAGGCATCTTTACATTTTACATTAAAATCCCTGCAGTTCATTGTTCTTCACATTGCCACAGGAAAGGAACTGAAAATTGTGTATATGGCAATCAAAACATTTCACTTAGTAAAATAGTAAAGTCCATTTTAAAAGCCTCATAACAAAGAGATGGGCAGAGCAATCCTAAGGGGGTGGTGGTGGCTGAAAATGCTCAGGGCGACAACTGACCTGTGCATTGGTGTATGTCAGAGATACAGCCATGTAAGAGCCAGTTATGACAGTGTGGGCCCCTAGCACCGCTCCAATGCTTGTGGGTGGTTTTGGGAGCATTGCCAGAGTTAGTTGGCTCCCTGAGCCCTTTCAACCTGGGAACATCCTGCCAGAGGTGGAAAGTTACACCAACAAGAAACATGGTGTAGCCCATAGGTGCCGATTGAAGTTGAAAATCAAGACCTCCCCTGCCACTGCAGCCTTGACCATTAGGCTTGGAGAAGCTCAGGATGCCAACTTTAGGCTTAACCAATCACCTCCCTCCCCACGGTGGCAAAGTCCCTTCCCCAGCACCCAATCAAGGCTCACCCATCCTATAAATGCTTCAGGCAGGACATCCTACAACTCATTAATTAGGGCACATGGCACAGGATTCTGTTTCAGAGCTCCCTGCCTTGTGGACTTAGAGAAAGTGGCGAGGCACTTTGTTGGTGGGAGAAGCACAGAAAGGCACTTAGCACCACAGGGTGACACTGATACCCAAGGAGAAAAACAAAGTCCATAGTCTGTGACTGACCTCTTCCATTTCAGAACCCTAACATGCACCCCACCTTTGGAGGCTCATCCCACAGTGGTAACCAGGCACTGACAGGTAAGCAAGGACAAGGATCCCAAACCTGCTCCCCCACTCCCTTCGCTTGAGACTAGGTGCCATGACAGTGTTTCCTGCACTCAAGCCCAGCATTGAGTTCAGGAGTGGGGTGGCACAAGCCATGGCCGTGCAGCTCCATGGCCCCTGATATGCCTTGGGAAAAGTTACTTGGGAAGTTTTCCTGGAGATCGGGGGGGGGGGTTGCTCTGTCATTTGCCAGGTTCCCACCCTTGGCAGAGCACACGGCATGTCTGTGGTTGGGGGGGGGGGGGTGCGG